>NC_057806.1:262510697-262511114 GCF_018294505.1 Triticum aestivum | reverse complement strand
GTTACAATGATTGCTGTCACTTCTGTTTACATACGAGAACCCCCAGTGGGTGACCTAGCCGCGAACCCGTTTCGCCTAAGTTCAAAAAAAATCCTACCGAGTGGAGAGCAAACCTCCCACTCGGGGGCTTAGCTGCAGTCCAGCACTCGCCTAAGTTCTCCTACGCAGAGACTTAGCTGCAGTCAGCACTCGCCTAAGTTTGAAAAATCCTACCGAGTGGAGAGCAAACCTCCCACTCGGGGGCTTAGCTGCAGTCCAGCACTCGCCTAAGTTCTCCTACGCAGAGACTTAGCTGCAGTCAGCACTCGCCTAAGTTTGAAAAATCCTACCGAGTGGAGAGCAAACCTCCCACTCGGGGGCTTAGCTGCAGTCCAGCACTCGCCTAAGTTCTCCTACACAGAGACTTAGCTGCAGTCA
>NC_057806.1:262487451-262510456 GCF_018294505.1 Triticum aestivum | reverse complement strand
GCAGTCCAGCACTCGCCTAAGTTCTCCTACAAAGAGACTTAGCTGCGGTCAGCACTCGCCTAAGTTTGAAAAATCCTACCGAGTGGAGAGAAAACCTCCCACTCAGAGGCTTAGCTGTAGTCCAGCACTCGCCTAAGTTCTCCTACGAAGAGACTTAGCTGCGGTCAGCACCCGCCTAAGTTTGAAAATTCTACCTAGTGGAGAGCAAACCTCCCACTCGAGGGCTTAGCTGCAGTCCAGCACTCGCCTAAGTTCTCTTACGAAGAGACTTAGCTGCGGTCAGCACTCGCCTAAGTTTGAAAAATCCTACCGAGTGGAGAGCAGTCCTCCCACTCGGAGGCTTAGCTGCAGTCCTGCACTCGCCTAAGTATGAAACACTTCTCATTTCCCAAGGAAGACGAGGGGCAGGTCGACCGCCACCTTCTCCTTCGGAGCTGCACCACGGACACAAAGTTATTTTGAGTGAAGATCAAATCCCACTCGACGGGTCATCCACAAAGAGATTCAACGACAAATCAAGTTCAAATAAAGCCTAAAATATCTGAGAGACCTCAGATCAAAGTACTCGAGCCCACAGCTCGGTAGAATTTAACTGTTACACTTCCACTCGGCATTCCAAGGCAAATTTAAGGCAGAGTTTAACGGATTACAAAATACACTCGGCATCCCGAGGCAAGTTTTTTCATTCCTCAGGAGGAGGAGGACTAGCAGGGGCGACAAACTCATCCAAGTCGATCCCATCTGCGATGCGGGTAGCAGCAGCAATAAATGTCTCCATGAAGTCCTGGAAGTTGTGCTTCCTCGTGTTGGCAACTTGGATGGCGGCCAGCTTCTCCTCCCGCACCTCCTTGCAATGGACGCGGACCAGAGACAGAGCCACGTCGGCACCACACCGAGTTGAAGACTTCTTCCACTCTTGCACTCGGTCAGGGATTCTGTTGAGTCGAGTCATCAGAGACTCGAGATCATTCTGGAGCGTGGACTCTGGCCAAAGCGTCGGGTCGATCCGCGTCATGGCGACCTTCAGTCGAGCCAAGTAATCCACGACGCCGTCAACGCGGGATTCCAGTCAGAGCAGGCTCATGGCAGCTTCGTCTTGCACCGGAGAGTTGATTGGATCCAAACCTGTTTCGATCCGCCCGGTCTCCTCTTCGAAGTTCTGGAAAAGTTCTGCATGCATGACCCAAGGATAAGTCAAATTTCATAAAACTGAGTCGACACAAAAAGAACCAGTCGGAACTGATTGTGCACCTTCGAGCTTGATGTACAGCTTCTTGGCAAAGCTCCTCAAGTAGCTCTCTAGGTCGTCTCTCCTGCGAGCCATGCTTTCCATCTTCTCGCTCAGGGTGAGGTGCTCCTTCTTCCAACGCGAACACTCCCTGTTGGCTTCCTTCAGAGCGGTCTTCAACTTGGTGTTCTCCCCTTCTAATTGGTCTACCGAAGCCAGATTCTGCGGCCAGAGCGGTCTTGTCATCAGCCTCCTTACGGGCAGCAGCCAAGTCCTGATCCTTCTTCGCCAGAGCTTCTTTCAGTTTTTCTGCAAAAATGATGATTGAGTCGGAGAAAGCGAAGAGATACTCAAGCCTGAAAACTAACCAGTCGACAAAGGCGTCTTACCTGCGGCGCCGTCTCTGACCTTCTGCAGCTCCGCCCTGGCCAGCTCCAGATCGAGGTTCATTTGAATTTGCTGCTTGTCCAGGTCAGCCAAGCGGGTTCCAAGATCACAAGACTTCTGAAGTCGAAGGGGAGGAGTTGCAATCTCAGTAAAAAAAAGAAGAGCAACAAAGACAATAAATACTAAGACTACGGTCGACTGCCAGCAGTCCACCATAGTCTCGGGGACTACACCCAGTGGGTGCACTTAGCGTGCCCCCACCGGTTCCTATCCCACCCGACCGACCCCTGAAGTCGAGTCAAAGACAAGTTGCTTCCGAGCAGCTAAGAGACAATAAGCCTACACCCAGTAAAAAAAAGAGAAAGACGTCGACTGCCCGCAGTCGATGGGATACCGTTCCATTCGACATGGCCCGATTAGACAGAGCGAAGAAACTCAACTACGACTCAATTTAAAGACTACAGCCGACTGCCAACAGTCGACCGTAGTCTCGGGGACTACACCCAGTGGGTGCACTTAGTGTGCCCCCACTCGTCCAAAAAAAACACCTAATGGGTGGACAAACTTAAAGATCTTCGGAAAAGAGATTCTTCAAAGAACATACCAAAACAGACCAAGTGTTGAAGTCGACTGACCTGGACATTGCTCTGAAGAGCCGAGCTTGCGTCGTAAGCCGCCTGGCAAGCCTCCCGAGCCACTTTTACCTGTTCCATCATGACTCCAGCCTAGCGTACAGCCTCCTTCGCAGCAGCCGCTTGGTCCTCAGGGACGGGGTACGCAGCAAAAAGCGAAGACGGATCTGCAGTCGACGCTGAAGGCTGCACACTCGTCAAAGGAACAGCGAAAGTCACGGAAGCCCGAGTGGGTTCGCCATCATCCCGAACTGCAGCCTCAGGCGCGGGAGTGGATTGCGGAGTCTTGCCAACCAACACCTTCTTCTTCCTCTTCACCCTCAATGGTGCGTTGTCGTCGTCGTCTGGGAGGTCGATAACATGAGGAGGAGCTGCAAGGAAAACATTCAATCGACCAACATTTCAGTCGACTCGTAAGCAGGACGGCAGTGATCGTACTAGGGTTGGAGGTGACAGCGTCCTCCATCTCTTGGTCGTCGTTCCTGGTGGAGACCTCAAAAGTTGCACCACTACAAATCTCAAAAGTTAGTCAGTTGGCCCAGTGAATCGACCAAGGATCCGTCCACAGTCGACAAAGGAAAGCAAGTGTTGTTGTTACCCCGAAATGGTGGGAACAGCTATCTTCATCTTGGGCAAGGCCTTGGGCGGCTTAGATGGCGCCGTTCGTGGGTGCTTGGGAGCGGTCGGCGGAGGAGAAGAAGGCCGAGGGCATTTCGACGACTGCCCAACAGGAGCGGTCGCCTTGCCACGTTCCTGCGCTGGATCGTGGGCGAGCTTGGACCGTCCCTCCGGGCGGGAGGGTTCAGCCTCCTCCTCCTCTTCACTGGAGAAGATGTCGTCGCCCTCCTCTCCCTCACCGTCGGACTCCCACTCGACCTGGTCGTCCCCGCTCTCGCCTCCGCTCCCCTCACCATCCTCGGTCGGCCCTTGTGCCCCGTTGGGCGTCGAGTACATCTCAGTGGTAGCCTGGAGGACAATGGACAGGACGAAAGTCAGTCGACTTACACAAAGAAGACTAATACAGAAGGCCAGATATCCGACACAAAGACATACGTGATCCACTTCATATGAGTTGTCGAGTGGAATCACCCTTCTGGCTCCTCGGGGGTTGTCTTTGTTCCCCGTGATGCTTGACAGCCACCCCTCCAGCATCTCATCGGTGACCTCCTCCGGGTGGATTCGAGTGGTGTCGCCAAGGCCAGAATACAGCCACATCGGATGGTCTCGCGCCTGGAGCGGTTGGATGCGCCTCTGGAGAAAGACCTCTAACAGGTCCATCCCAGTCACCCCCTCACGAACAAGTTCAACCACTCGACCCGCCAATACCTTGACTTGGGCACTTTCCTCCGGCGTGACTTCCAGAGAGATAGGCTTCTCGGCTCGGTCGAGTGAAAAAGAAGGAAGACCGGTCGACTGTCCGGGGGTCGCCTGGTCCTGGCAGTAGAACCAGGTCGACTGCCAGCCGCGGACCGACTCCGGGAAGGTGATAGAGGGGAAACAGCTCTTCCCCCTCATCTAGATCGCCAGACCCCCGCACAACTGGATGACTTGCGTCTTCTCGTCACTCGACTTGGCCTTCTTCACCGACTGAGAGCGGCAAGTAAAGATATGCTTGAAAAGCCCCTAATGCGGACGGCAACCTAGGAAGGCCTCGCACATGGAAATGAACGCGGCAAGGTAGACTATGGAATTGGGGTAAAGTGATGGAGCTGCGCTCCGAAGAAATTCAAGAAGCTCCGAAAGAATGGATGGGGAGGCAGAGAAAACCCTCGGTCGATGTGGGTGGCGAGGAGCACGCACTCACCGTCGCGGGGTTGCGGCTCGATCTCCCTCCCCGGGAGACGCGTGGCCTCGTGGGGAATGGCTCCTCCCTTGACCATGTCGTCGAGATCTTCCTGCCGGAGCACCGATGGCATCCAATCACCCTGAATCCAACCCTTGGGCAGGGTGGTCCGGGAGGAAGATCCACCTCGCGAAGACTTCTTTCCTTTCCCCCCCGCCGCCGCCTTCTTCGCGCGCTCCAAAGTAGTGGTCTTGCCCTTCACCATCGTCGCCGGCGAGGTCTCGCGCGGGCTAACGGCGCTAGGGTACGGCCGAGGGTCGCAGGAGGGCTGGCGAAGGGAGCGAGGAAGAAAGAAAGAAGGAAGCAGAAGAGAAGCGCGCGGCTTGGAAACCCCGAGCCGGCAACTTATAAGGGGCTGCTCCCGAGTGGCTGACCGGTAGGCCCAGGCAGCCCAGTCAAATCCCACAACAGACGCGCGCGCAGTACGTGGCGAAAAAGGCGACGCGAGGATCGAGGAGTTTCCGCTTTATCACTTCCGATTACTGCGGCTGCTCCCGTCCCGCGCGCTTCCCAAAATCCAAATCCCGTGAGATCCGTGGGCCGCAGAACCGCTTGCCAAAAACAGAGTATCCCGCTCGTACCAACACTCGGCATGTCGCAAGCAAGGATATTCACTCGACGAAGGGCCTGGAAAGGATCAAGGTGACTGAAAGAGGTTGGTGACGTCGTCCGCGACAACTGACCCTAAGCGAGGCACTCTTACAGCCCCGAAGAACCGGTCGAAAAGGATCCCCAACTCTTCCCCCACTCTAACCTCGACCCATTCGGGGGCTAATGATGAAGCTATGTACCTGGGGTAGGAGCACGGACCCGTCCCAAAGAGTCCTACCCAAGGACATCCCTAGAAGAAATCACCCATCAACCGACTTGAAGGTACTCCACTCGACGGGTTCAAGACACTCGACCAAGAAGCTACCACTCGACCATGAAGCTACTCACTCGACTGCCAGGAGACCCACAGTCACTCCGTAGGAAAACGGTCAGCTGTTAAGTAGTCTTCATGGTCATTACAGCACTTTATTAGAGGCGTTACCGATAACGCCCCATCTTAAATGTACTTTAAACCCTGCATTACTGAGGGCAGGAGGGGGCCGACGAACTCTATATAAGCCACCCCCCTCCTCAGTAGGAAGGGTTCGCACCCCTGTAATCTATACACGCATAATCCAGTCGACCGCCTCCGGGCTCCGAGACGTAGGGCTATTACTTCCTCCGAGAAGGGCCTGAACTCGTAAACCTCGCGTGTAACAACTTCCCAATAGCTAGGATCTCGCCTCTCCATACTCACCCCCCTACATCACTGTCAGAGTTAGAACCACGACAGTCGCCGGTGCCGAAGCTTGAAGACGAAGATGATGGCGACGATTCGAGGCCTCCGAGCTCGCATGCGTCAGCATGGAGATGATACGGACGTCTGCGGGGCGTCTGGACATGACGGAGAGGCGAGGCGATAGCTATGGCCGCGGCGAATGTCATCGGTGGCGATGGCGGTGCTCAGGTTCGGGCGAGAGAGAGGGAGTAGAGGAAGGGAGAGTGAGCTGCGAGAGAGGGGAAGGACCAGGGGGGCTCGGGCGTCTCCAGGCGCGTCGGGGGCGCCTCGGTGGCAAGCAAGAGGTGGCCAGGGCGGCATCGGCGCACGCCACCGAGCTGCTTCGGGGCGAGGGGGAGGAAGACGACAGAGTGGAGGAGGTGGGCTGGGCCGGCCAGCTCAGATGGGCCGCTAGGTGGGCTAGAGCGCCAAGTGAGCACTCTCTCTCTCTTTTCTAATTCTGTTTCTGTTTTCTATTTATTTTGATTTGTTTTGAATTAGTAAAAATAATAACTCATTTTGTAAAATCCTGACAAAAATTGTGGGCACTAATTGAATTATTTCCAACAACCCCCAATTGTTTTCAACAGCATTGAAGCATTTAAAATATTTATAGGCATTAAATGCTCCAATTCAAATACAATATGATTTAACTAAAAAATCCATAAATGTCCAAGAAATATGCTCATCATTTTTGGCAGAGGTTTTCACCTTTATCATAAATCATGAACATTTTCAAAGGGCATTTTGGGTTTATTGAAAATGATTTTATGTTGAACCTATTTGATTTGATCTGGTGCTAGGGTTTGATCAATCCCCATTTCAATTTCAAAATAATTTAAACATGATGCAACACGTGACTAGCTAGCTCACAGCATACCAGAGCTAGGGATATGACAACTCGCCCCCACTAAACAAGAATCTCGTCCCGAGATTCATGAAGTGGCGTAAGAGGACATAGGGGTCACAAAACTATCAGAGTCTTCTCGATCCAACTGCCCTTCTCAAAGATACCGATATATTGCATCACATTGCTCTTGACATCTTTGTCTTCAAGATCTTCATCCAACACAATGAAGATGGAAGGAAACTCTACAGGAAACGATCTTCTCAAAGATCGAGCAACTCAAGATCAACTCATGGAGTGAGACATTAGAACATCTCTTGAGCTGAGACACAAAACACACATCGAGAGAGATGGGAGGTAATAGATGACAAGGGTTCAAATTGGTAGGCAACAATTCCACGCTGGAGTAGGATGGTGCATGGTTTCAAAGTAGTGAGGAGGTAATTGCCATGATTCCATAATGGGACACCTTAGGGAAAGGTGACTCGTAGAGCATTTCCCTTAAGTGGCAAAAAGAATTACTTTTGATACAAAGGTCATTGAAACTCATTATACCAGCCTGAGGTAATCACAATCGATCGTTGGAAGGGGTTCGAAAGAATGGCATACTCTGACTAGGATGGATGATGTGGACTACCTTGTTGAAGACAACACAATGGATGATTCTTAGCTTATCATTGAAAATGGATGGGACCCATGGTAAGTCCACTTTTGAAGATGATCCTGAACAACAACTACTGAGATGCAAGCTGGGAGTAAAATGCAAATGTTGGGAATGATTCTGGTAACTGGGGAAGAACTCAATAGTCGAGAGTGTTTCCAACATTCCAATGGTTATAGACTCATGGAAGAAACTGAGAGCACAAGGATCCCAAAGGAACAACTTCAAGAATAAGTTATGCAAAATCCTCATGGGAGGTGACCAAACGGCTTAATCAGGATACTACAACAACAATGCTTCCAGCTAGGTGTGTCCACTTCACTGGAACCTATATCATAGTTCTCGGAAGAAGTTCCAACCATCATATCTTCCTGAGATTCAAATCTGGTTGGTAACAGGATAATTCAGACAATGTGTCTAGAAAGAAAGTTTGCAACACAAACCGACGATATGACGTTACAAGATTCTCGGGAAATGAACTATGATAGTAAGCTCCAAAACATGAGCTAGTTCTGCTACACACCTGTGAACACACTGTCCTAGACAAGCATGACCACGTAGTAGTCTTATAATAAAACACTACCGAGTTCAGGTTGGGAGCCATCATCGAGGATAATGGAATCTTGTACAAATCTGTCTGGTACCTTCAGGACTAGCACTTAGAACTTATTATCCTTGAACAATCATTCAGTGGCTTGGTGTGCTAGGAACACATATGGACTGGAGGTAATTAATCTACCAAACCATAGAATACTTTGCACGAATGCATGACTAACTTGGGATGATTCCAAAGGAAGCAAAAACAAGCTCCCTCGAATTCACGGTGACAACTTGCATCAATTGCACGTGAACTTAGAGGAAGTCACTAATTTCATCCAACATATACCTCATGAGCGGAACACGAAGGCAATTCTTACAAAAGTTTCCAACACTAGCTCAATGTTCAACATGAATCATGGAGGAGACAAGATGCTGCTGATGGGCTGAACAGCAACTCATCGTAATTTCCATATCACTGGAATTCCACCATTACGTGAATAATGTGATAGTATTGGTCAGACCAAAATATGTAATGGTGTATGCTCGAGGGATCAACCACGAGTAAGACAACATTATGGTTATCGTTGGTTCTAATTTGATTTGGCGATAGCCCATGCACAAATCAAAGATTGGATAAGACAATGGCACCGACAATTGATCACGAGGATCAATCGACGAAGATATCATCTTTCTTCAACACACACACACTCAAGGATATCCCTTAGTGATGAACTAAGTCGGACAAGCTTTCATCTTCCAACTCTCCAAGTTGTTGTTTAGCTTAACCAACTAGGTCGGGGTATCCAACACCGATTCTTGGAGAATGGATGGTTTAGATAAAACCAACATGATCACGAACTCAACATAGCGACCAGGGAACAACCTGGTAATACTCCCGAGAAGATATTCGGAAAATCACGAACCACCGATATGTTACTAAGCTCGAGAACAATCTTGCTTTTCAGAGCAAGACGATATGATCGAATAAGCGAGGGATTGGATAACCCTAACTCGTTGATCGAAGAGTGCACCAGAAATAAGGACTAGGTAGCACAATCTATCTTAGAATGATGATTCAATAACCAACACGCTAAGAATGAGAATATTGTCCATTTACTACCAAGCAACAAGTTGCTCGGAGTATTGATTTCACACCTCACAAATCACTTGTCGGCATTCCGGTTACAACAACATGGAACCGAGGAATGGATAATGATGGCGAGAAGTATCACGTCGTCAAGAATTCAAAAGAGGTGGTGCAATTCTCATGGCAATCCTGACATAAAGGGGGTAATACTCCGAGGTAGAGCAGAACAAAGGCTGGATTGGCATTTTGATCTGCGGAATACAACTGCTTTGATCCAACCCTAGAAATGGATGAGGTACTGGAGTTTGTTTCTCCTAGTCATTCTGGAATAGAATGGCTTGACGAACCACAAGAGTAATAGGCATCGATAACACGAGTGCACGACTACTCTTGACTATCAATTGATAGATGAAGGTCGGAATATAACTGAAGGGGGACAACTCAAAGGAACATATAACTTTCTGAGTTGTGGATGCATAGATTAGTATGTCGAATGAGTTCAACATATTTTTTCCGGATAACCCATGCAAAAAGGTAGAACTGGCAGAATCACAATTGTGGATGGAGAACTCCTCAGGAGTACTCTAATGGTGATCTTTTGGTTCAAAGAACTTCTGCCTTAAGGGTTCATGGTATTTGGAAGAAGGAAATACCATGGACCTCGAGGACTATCACAAAGGTTACTAATATCCTAAAGGTACGAGCAACACTATCAACACGAGGTAAGTAGAGTGAATCTTGGGTCAAGAACCCATGAGTAGAATACCTACTACTAAATGGCATCACGGGATGCTTTCAAGAATGATGGCCAGAATCATCACACCGGGGATATGAAAGCATTGATAAATTCTAGAGGACACCTAGGGTCATAATACTAACTCCAACATACACATCAAGGCAACGGAGTACCTCAACGCACGGATTAGTGTGCTTAATCTAGCCCAAAATACAACGGAACATGGAGGAGAGATTTGCAAGTGCATCAGACTATTTAGAAACCTGGGATGACTCGGACAACATAATGGCTGTAAATGCTCAAAATGATATGAGACATTCTGCAAAAATGGTGGCATAACCACTCAACATCACAAATATCAAGGTTCTGAGGCCTGTTATGAACATATGGAAGTAGTAGGAACTGAACTGAGGCTTGAACTCAACAATCCTAGGCAACTACGGTTTTAGTAACACGTCATCTCGAGAGATAGAAGAGAAGCCTAGTTCTTAACCCCGTAGAAAAGATAAGATGACTCAGATCAGAAGGTCATGATGATAAGGACTAAAAAGAGCCTTACGTTCCGTTTGGCAATCAATTCCCTTACATAACTAAAGCATTTCTAGACTCAACTTCGACCGCTTTGGCTTGGTAATCCTACAGACAGTCAGGCTCTGATACCAATGCTTTCAGGACCCCGATTCCAAGTCACATCGATCTAGCATGAAACACCTCATATCGCTTTGCGGCCTCACGCACGGTATTCCCACGGGTTTCGCCTTACTATGACCCAGGATTGTTTGCGTCTTTTGGCTCACGTATATGATAGTGTCGCTAGCATCCACATGACAAAGAACCCGGGCCGACATGACTAGTCGTGAACCCAAAGTGGCACTAACTTACGGGGACATGCATACATGAAACAACATCGAGCATGTCGGCCAGCAGCGTGTGAATCCAGGCTATAGCACTGGGCTAACAGGACTCCGGGAACCCGGGCTGTAGCAGGCTAGGCAGGACTCCGGATGTCACCGCGTGACATTTCCTCGAAGGGACCGACACAGGAACGAAGTGAATCACATGCCGGCCAGTCAAGTGTTCCGGAGCAGTAGTGCTGGGCTAGCAGGACTCCGGTGAACCGGGCTGTAACGGACTACTATGGCTCATGGAAGCACAAGACTACATTTCCCCATAAGAGAGGCTACCAAGGATCAACAACTAGGTTGTCGGATCCCACACATACCAAGTATTTCAATCATACACACAATATGCTCGATATGTGTAAATACAACATGGCATCACAACATAACTCTATGACTCAAGTATTTATTCATTAGGCTCTGAAGAGCGAGAAATTACAAACATGGGTCTCATGACCCAACATTCAGAGCATACAAGTCAAAGCACATGAGGAAGCTTAACATATCTGAGTACAGACATCTACAAATGAAAAAGGGTAAAAAGCCTGACTATCTACAAGACCCTCCCAAGGTACAAGATCATAGCTGAGGTAACAAGCTAAACGTCGAAGTCCACGCGGAACTACTAGCGAGACTGAAGTCTCTCTGCAAAACATAAATTAAGCAAACGTGAGTACAAATGTACCCAGCAAGACTTACATCAGAACTAGCTACATATGCATCGGTATCAACAAAGGGGGTGGTGGAGTTTAACTGCAGCAAGCCAGCTTTGACTTAGTGGCTAACCTGAACTACGACTGCAAGTAACTCTTTTGAGGTGGCACACACGAGTCCACAAATTCACCATACCAATACACCACTATGGATCCGGTCCCGTCTCCCAGCGAGAACGCCATCCATAGCACTCACGCTTTTCTTGCGAGTTTTAGAGTATCCACTTTCACTTGTCTATGAACTATGCAAGGGGTCCAAGTTTCCATATCCGAGGAATCTGGCTATTCGAATAGATAATGATAACCCTGCAGGGGTGTACTTCTTCACACACGCTCTCACCACTTACCATTATGTACACGTCGTGTATCTCGGCAACCTTCAAGCGGAAGCCTGGTGAGGGAGTCGGCCACGACCTGACTAACCACACAAGTCTCTAGTCTAGGTTTATCGCCTATTCGGGTTCCATTCGCAAGGAGATCCGGCCGGGGTGTCGCTTACGGCCCCAAACAATGTGTACATGGTTCCCAAGCCCACCATCCGGGTGCCACTTGGAACACCGGGCCACTGTGCCTAGTCTGTCCCAAGCCCACCTGTACCGGATGCCACTTGGTAGACTACTAACACTACTTACAAACACCAGAAACTAGTTGCAAGTCCTGGACAGAGATCAAGTTGGTTAATAAGTCGAGAGATCTTGGAGAGCTCGGAGCCCAATGTGTGGTAGTAACTATTCATGGATCACAAACATAGAACTCAGTTCCTAAGGACGGCTGCAATGAGACAACCCACCATGTACTCCTACATGGCCTCTCACCGCTACCTTTACCAAATCATGTTCACACACTTAGCTCTCAACGGTAGGACATGTTCACCACATTCTTATTCATCCCCGATGAATCAGACCCGACTCAACTCTAAGCAGTAGCAGGCATGACAAACAAGCATGAATGAGTAGGCACAACAGGGCTCACACAATTCCTACTCATGCTAGTGGGTTTCATCTATTTACTGTGGCAATGACAGGTCATGCAGAGGAAAGGGTTCAACTACCGCAGCATGTAACAGTTGAATCAGTGTTGTCCTGATGCTGTAAAAGAGAGCAGGAGCGAGAGAGTGGGATTGTATCGAAATGAACAAGGGGTTTTTTGCTGGCCTGGCACTTTTGAAGATAATATAGTTCTTCATCGGTGTCATCGATTAATCGTCGGAACCACGTCTATCGAGGGGGAACAATCACCGGCAAACACAGAAAGAATATAATCAATGCAATGCACAATATGATGCATGATCATGACATGTCAATATGCTGTGATTTGTACTAATGCATCTAGCAACAATTTAAATGAAGTCCATATGAACCAAGGGTTCATATGAAAACTCCTTAAGGGGTATTTAAAATGCCATTATCATGTTTTCACTTATACAGGAGGTATAAGTTGGTTGAACATGCATGAAAGAAGCATAAATGGATAGATTGGATTTTTCTGATAATTTTTCATATATAATTTGTTTGATTTGGAGTTACGGTTGAATTACTATGAATTTTTGAAGTCTATACTATTTTCTGGAATTTCCTGAATTTAGTTTAATCCAGAAAAACACTTATTGCATCAGCATTAGGTCATGCTGACCTCAGCAGGTCAACAGCGCCTAACCAGAGTCAAACCTGACAGTGGGACCCACATGTCAGTGTAACTGAGGACTAATTGAGGTTACTTAATTCCTATCCAAAAAATTAGCAGGGGGCCCGCTGTCAGTGACCTAGGAGGTTAATTAGTTAGTACTAATCTGGTGGTTAGCCTAATTAAGCCAGCGCCACATCAGCCCGCCGGAGTTGGCCGACGGCAACCAAAACCATGGTGGAAGCTCGCCGGAGACGCTGCTCCAGCAGCGGTTCGACGCGCGAAGGGCACCAGTCTTCAGCCCTTCCTCCCGCGCATCCAGCGAAGGCAGCAGGGGGGCGCAGGGTCACCGGAGTTGGCGCCGGCATAGAGCCGAGCAGCTGCCGAAGCCACGGGCACGAGGCAGGCGTCGCTGCGGTGCACGGGGAGGCCAAACGCGGGCTTCTACGGCTTCGTAGGGGCCTGGAGAGCACGCGGGTGCAACGGAGACGAGCGGAAGAGCTCGGGAGCGCGAGGCTCGTCGGCCATGGCGATGGCCGGAGCACGATGCTCGCGGGTCGACGACTAGAGAGCGCGGGGAACAACGGAGAAAGGGGGAAACGCAGCAGAAGCTCATAGCGGTTCGGTGGAGAAGCCCGACGGGCTCGGGAAGGAGCTGGAGCAAGCGAATCGACAGCGGCGAACGTCGGTGCCGAAGCTTGAAGACGAAGATGATGGCGATGATTCGAGGCCTCCGAGCTCGCATGCGTCAGCGTGGAGATGATACGGACGTCTGCAGGGCGTCTGGACACGACGGAGAGGCGAGGCGATAGCTATGGCTGCGGCGAATGTCATCGGTGACGATGGCGGTGCTCGGGTTCGGGCGAGAGAGAGGGAGCCGAGGAAGGAAGAGTGAGCTGCGAGAGAGGGGAAGGACCAGGGGTGCTCGGGCGTCTCTAGGCGCGTCGGGGGCGCCTCGGTGGCAAGCAGGTGGTGGCCAGGGCGGCGTCGGCGCTCGCCACCGAGCTGCTTCGGGGCGAGGGGGAGGAAGACGACAGAGTGGAGGAGGTGGGCTGGGCCGGCCAGCTCAGATGGGCCGCTAGGTGGGCTAGAGCACCAGGTGAGCACTCTCTCTCTCTCTCTCTCTCTCTCTCTCTCTCTCTTTTCTAATTCTGTTTATGTTTTCTATTTATTTTGATTTGTTTTGAATTAGTAAAAATACTAACTCATTTTGTAAAATCCTGACAAAAATTGTGGGCACTAATTGAATTATTTCCAACAGCCCCCAATTGTTTTCAGAAGTATTGAAGCATTTAAAATATTTATAGGCATTAAATGCTCCAATTCAAATACAATATGATTTAACTCAAAAATCCATAAATGTCCAAGAAATATGCTCATCATTTTTGGCAGAGGTTTTCACCTTTATCATAAATCATGAACATTTTCAAAGGGCATTTTGGGTTTATTGAAAATTATTTTATGTTGAACCTATTTGATTTGATCTGGTGCGAGGGTTTGATCAATCCCCATTTCAATTTCAAAAGAATTTAAACATGATGCAACACGTGACTAGCTAGCTCAGAGCATACCAGAACTAGGGATGTGACACCAGATCAAGGGATCGATGAGCCCCTTTAATATTTATAAATAACGAGCGGGAAGCCCAGTAGCCCCCGAGCCTTAATGCGGGCACGAGTGGCCTAATTAAGGACCGATATCCATAGTAAAATCACAAATTATGTGTAATGACTCTATGTATCCAAGGATGTTACATCATTAATGCTCGGGTCCTCATTGTACAAAACTTTGTTGACTGACCATCGGCTACCACCTCCTCGGCCAGTAGCCGAGGAGTGTTTGTTCTACTTTATAAAGCCTTTATGAGGGCAAAGATTTACGACAAACAAGGCAATCTGGCCATCCGGTTTTATAAACAAAGGTACGCAGAGAGATATGTTATATTACTATTTAACATAAGAAATGTCTTCCAAAGAAAATAGTCCCGCTATCGGTTCCTTTCTTTGGGTTGCATTGGTAAGCATCATCATGAAACCTCAGCTCTAATGTAAGAGCAAAATATTGAGGATTTAGTTTGGCAGGCCAGTTACTAGCCCCCGGTAGTGTTCGGCGACAGTCGAGGTCAAGCCGTAAACACTTCGGCCAATGTTATGAATGGCCCGTCATTTAACATAGTCATCGGATCGCTTACTAGTTTACGCTTATTGTGACAGACAGTTTTCGGCTTTCTCCACTGAGGTGCTTAACCATGTGAGCTGGAAGCACAATCACAGTGGTTCTCCCTTTGCACACCTAGCCGAACAAAGCGGACCGTAGGAGGCAAGCACAGGAGCCGGGCAACCCAACTATTGACCGAAGACACAATTTGAAACCGATGCATATATAGCAATATCTGAGAATGTTTTTGCTGAATCTCTAAAGGTGTCCGGCGTTGCACTGTGAGACTTGTGCCGAAAACACACAAATAGTTTGAAAGTGTCATAAGCTTGGAAAACCAAAAAAACGTCAGTAAAAACTTGAGGTCCGAACAAGATCAAGTGTCCGGTGCCAATCCGAAAATTGGAAAAAAAAATTCTTCTGTCGTGCTTTAACATGACACATCCGATCTCAAGACTTCACGTGGGTCATCCTACGGCTTCAAGCTCCTTATCCCAAAGGTGGAGTACTTCTCCGAGGTCAGTTTAGCAAACTAATACTCAAGCGGCTTTCAGAGAGAAGACAGGCTATCCGGCTATTGACCATAAAATAAACTCAAGTCGAAAAAGGAGCGGTAGAAAAAGACTTTGCAACGACCAAGAAGAAAACGCATTTACTATAAAATAGCTCATATAATTTTTAAGAGCCCCCAAGTGACTTGGGTAAAAGAATTTTATGTATAATGATTGTATGTATCGAAGTACTTATATCATATCTGTGTACACCCGAACTTTAAACGCGTCTTAACCGACCGTCGGCTTCTCCCTCTTAGGCCAAGGGCCGAAAGTGTCATGTACTCCACCTGTCGAGAGTATCGACTGTGTTTCCGATGACCAGACAATCAGGCCATAAGGCTGTAACAGACAAAGTGCGCTCGGGGAACTTATGCTATATTACTGACGAAGTGTAAGAAGCATCTTCGAAGAAAATAGTACCCCCATCGATACCTTTCTTCTCTGCTCATTATTACTATGAGACTTGTGGAATAGATTTTTTGTACTCATGAGTTCCATTGTGTGCCTACCATGATTGAAAACAATAAGTGCGCTAGCTTTTGGCTTCAACCAGTCTAAGGTCAGAGCTCGGATGACCCGGCCGTGACAATCCCAGAGGTGCTCCCTTTACTACCTAGCTGAACAATCGGGAACGTAGGGGTAAGCAGAGGAGCTAGGCAACCCGGCTTGCGGAACACTTAAGTCAATATGGTGCATATTGTGGCGTAATACACGAACAAGGAACGAAGTCGTACAAGTATAATCATATGCAAGAAGAAAGGCTTCATAAAGAAGCCCCTGAGTAAACGGGGTATTTGAATTTGTGTGTCACAACCAAAGTTTTGACAAGGAAGTTTTTCACAAGCAGTTTTTTTGCAAAAAAGGTATAATGCTTGGTCGAACCAAACACAAATTTAAAATTTAAAATTTTGAGCATGAGAGTGACTTAGCTAGTTAATGTGTTCGGCATTGAGGACGCAGTCCGGGCTTGATGTGGGATAAGGTTCCAGCCCCCAAGCTGGCCCCGAGGCGGCCGAGCGGAGAGCTGGGCACTCTGAAGTGGCGGTACAACATGACCGTTGTGGAGAGGTGAAGCTCCCAGTTTAGCCGAGGTGACGAAGCAGGTCGGCGGGGTGATGCCGGAGTCTCCGGCCGAGTAGGTTAATGAAGCGACGACGCGGGGTTGCCAACACAGGGCAGTGCACCAAGGCAATGACACAATTAGGTTGTGGACGTCGGCACGCCGAGGTGACAGTACGGCCCGGTCTAAATCAATTGTCTGGACAGATAAAATAGTGCAAGCCAGAGATAATATATATAAAATCCTTTACTTAGTGAATTTAAGTAAAATAATTAGAGAAATATGGCCTGAACGCCCAGGTCATCCCGATAGAGTGGCCACGGTGATGCTGGCACAGGGACGCGCGCTGAGGCGACGCCACAACTTGATCGATGCAGGCAGGACGACGCCATCGGCCCATATAGTTGACCGTGTGACACAGTCGAAGTTGATTACCTGCACACATAAAATAGTGCAAGCAAGGAATAATAATTGAAAAAAATTACGCATAAGTAGTTTATGCAAAGTGAATAAATAAAGAAACATGGGTCCGAGGTCGGTCTGGCGACACGTTGACCCAATGTGGTGACCCCGCGACCTAGTTCGAATTCATCTGACAGGATGGGCCACGAACATGGCGTCCGCCGAACTATGGAGGAAGCCGGGTGGCCGGAAACTAGACTGACCACCATGCTGATGCGATCAACAGACCAAATTGTAATTGGCAGAGGAATCTACACAGAAAAATTCATGCGAACCAGCAAACAAATATTCTATGCATATTTAATTAGAAAAACAAATCTAGTACAGGTAAACAAATATTCTATGCAAACGAATCTAGTACAGGTAATTAGAAAAACAAAACCTGATGTTCTCGTTCGGGGGCGCTGAAATCTGAGGTAAAAAGGCAAGACTAGTATTGCCCGTGTGTTGGGTACTCGGAGATCCTTTGTCTCCAGGTGATCGCTGTAGCAATCCAAAGAAAAAAAACGTGCGCTGCTTCTATTGCATGGACACAGTAGCTCTTGTAGGAGTACTAGTACTTGCATGTGGAAAGTACCCAAAAGAAAGATGGTTAGCTAAAAGTACATGCTATCTTGTAATTAAATAATAGCCAAAACAAAAGGAGGATCGAATCAGCCTGCGCGTTGCCAGCGATTTGAGGTCTGTGCATTGCATGGGCAGTACTACTGCGCTAGCTCCTCAGCCGACCGGCGGTGGGTTTTTATTTTATGGCAGGTCATGTGCTGTCGCCCATCCAAGGCATGGGCCTGACCCGGATCGGTTAGCCAGGGGCGCGAGGGGTTCGGCTACCATGCTTCCCCCCGCCGCCGCTCTCCACACGCGCTCTGTCGTCTGTCATCCGTATAACCCGTCACGTCTTTCTCCTAGATAGCTTCTACGCGCGGATGCAAATCCGATCTTTGAAAAATATCACATAGAACGGCAGCGATACTTTTGCGAAATAATCAATCTGTGTAAAACAAAATAAACAGAAACTGTGACACCTGATTTGGTGTCTGTTGAAGATCCATCACAACGCGACGACACCTAGTATGCTCTAAATGAAAGCACCAATGTTGGTGTCAAAACCGGCGGATCTCGTAGTAGGGGTCCTAAGCTAGGCGTCTTGGAGCGATGGTAACATGGACACGGGATTTTACCCAAGTTCGGGCCATCTTGATGGAGGTAAAACCCTACGTCCTACTTTTGATTGTATTCATGTGGGGTGTAGTACAGAGTACATGTATCTACCACGAGATTCTAGTAATGAATATGAGATTGACTATTGACCAGCCTAGCCTCGGTTTATATATGCACCGTAGGCCTAGGGTTTAGAGGAGTCCTTGTCTTGGGCGCCAAGTCTTGTGGAATCCTCCTTGTATGCGGCATGAGCTGTCCGAACCGGCCCAATAGTAGACCTGCATGGGGGTCCTCGGCCCGATCCAACTGGTCGAGAGATGACGTGGTGAGTACCCCCTAGTCCAGGACACCGTCAAGACACTAAAGGAACAAATCCTACAGATTTCATTTGCTCCATTCCATTGAACCAAATGCATGAATAGTAGTACCAACCGAAACTTCCCAATTCCTATGTTTTCCCTTCACTTTTCCTTTCAAGCACTGGTGATTCTAATAGGCGGGCTTGAGCAGGGAAAATCCTACACTCAAAAAATGTTTTTGTTCTACTTCTACTACTTTGGACCCAAGCCACTGCCCTACTAGCTCAACTCCTAGGCCCATCTACAAATGCACAGCTCAAACGCGCAACAATAAATAATGATGGCATTCAAGAGAGTCCATCACGGATAGCTATGTTGCTGGTACCTCACTCCTTGTCATATAGTAGGAGAAACTAATTGTTTTTCATGTTACTACGTGTGCTCAGTGGACAATATATATAACATGTCGAGTAAAAAAGAGATGCAACAAGTGTACAAACTCTTTGGCGAAGCCATGTCGATCTCAGTGTGATTGGGTTGGTCAGTGAGGATGCTCCGGCTGATTTGGCTGTCGGAGGAGGGGAAGAAGATCTTAGGTGTTTGGAGATGGAGCCCGGGGTACTGCTTCGCTGTGATGGAGGGTTTCGTCGTTGGAGCAGCTCCGGTGAGTTATACGACGGCCAGGCTAAAGTAGGACAAGAGAGACAACGTTAACCTGAGTGGAATTCTAATAGCATCTCCAATAGTTGACGTCAAATACATAACCACAAAGTGCTAGACGTAAAATACATCAGCCGCTCATCTATGAACATAATTGTCAAAACTAAATTTAAGTGTTGAAACTGAATTTGACTGTTGAAACTGAATTTCGCTATCGAAACAGAATTTTACTGTTGAAGCGGAACGCACTAGTAGCAGAAAAGCAGTAGCAGCAGCTGCTGCGCCCGGAGCAGCAGCGCGTGCGAGAGCCAGGGCAGCTGGTTGTGTAGCAGCATCTCGGGTAGCAGCTGCAAGGGCTCTAGGGAGAGCAGGATCTGATGCTCATGTAGCAGTAGCGCACGCAAGAGTAGAGCAGCAGCCCAAGCAAGAGCAAGAGTAGCAGCGCAAGAAAGAGTAGCAGCGTGAGCAAGAGAAAGAGCAAGAGCAGACTAGGCAGGGGACCAAGAGCAAGAGCCGAGCAGCAGCACGAGTGAGAGTCAAAGCAGCAGCAGCTCCTACTGGTGTGGACGTCGCCGCCGAGGGAGCGACACCATGGAGGAAGTGGCACGCGATGCCACCGTGGATGGAGCCACGCCATGTCGGCTCGGGACCGAGCGCCGGTAGAACTGTGAGATCAAATCAAGACGAAAATGCAGTGATTAGTGTAGAATTTATTTGGTGGCACCGATAGGCCTCAGCTTCATCTGAGGAGTCGGTGATGATGCTGCTATTCCGATGGTGTAGGTGAAGACGGCGGTGTAGGAATGGAGGTGGCGCGAAAGACAAGGGAACATCGAGGCAGCTCCTTGGAGGTGGAGGACGGGGCAGCTGAACCGACAGGACGACAAGATCGACGACAGATCCTCATCCGATGCGGTCGATGAGGGACATCGAGGTGTTGCTATGGACGACGTCGTCGGGGAAGAGGCTCCGGCTGGGTGGCAGACGGAGGAGCATGTGGGGCTTTGTGGGTTTTCGCGGCCTCGGTGTACGAACGAATGGGCGGATGGGAGGGGAGGGGGAACCATGGCTTAGGGACGCGCTTGTCCAAAATCTGGGGTAAGTTACGAAGGTACCCCCCAACGATTTGAGCTAGGCGGTTCTTTTGGTTCAGGGGTATCACATGCATTTCGCGTGTCAGGATTTCGCAGGAGGTGGGAATCTTCGCGCGCGTTGTAATTTTGGGATAGCAAGGCGCGGGTTGAGATGGAGGGAGTTATCGGAGCACAACGAGGCAAAGATATATCTTAAATATTTCGGGGTAACAAGGTGCGGGTTGAAGAGGTGGGAGTTTCATAGCATAACAAGGCGTGGATTGGAATTTTGGAAGAACAAGCTTAACATGTACAAAAAAAGACAATTCACACCTCATCACTAGAGAGAGCCATGTCCCGTTTTACTATATTACTAGAAATACATTCAAATACAACAACAAAAAAAATAAAAAATCGTGACAACAAACATAACGTGTACAGTACCAAATCAATTTGCACTTCCCTCAACAATAAAAAACAATCCATGCTGTCTAGCATATTGACTAAATTTGAGTACATTTTCCCTGTTTGAATGGGATTGTATTCGGGTTAGTTGTACAACCATCTAAATTTTATCTTTACAACACATGAAATGAATATAGAAGTAATAAGTTCCTATATAAATACGAACTACATGTACACACAATGTCAAATTCAAATATATGTATCCATTTTATGTTGAATTCAAATCATAGTACTTGTATGCTCTAGCTAGATGTTCAGAATCTAAACCATGTATGATACTACGTACAATGTGTTTAACACGCACAACACACACACACACACACAGACAGATAGAGAAAGTCCATTTAGACTAGTAAGGTACACATGCATTGCAGGTATGAGATTTGGCTACCAAATCATGAATAAATACTACATTATAGCATGTAAGCTTTGAGTCATATATGCATGATGTAGATGTTCGTTTAATTCTTATAGTTCATCTCACTCAAAATCATTTAGTTTTTATAAAAAAGCTAATCTATTTTAAGATTCATGGAATTGTGTGTTGTAAAGCATAAAGTAAAAACAAATAATGGCAATTCATGTAGAAAAAAAATTGGGCAATTACGATACGGAAGATTCTAGAACAAAGGAGAAGGGCTTGTGTTTTGAGGTTTGTGCATTATGCTTAAGTTCAACCATGGAGTCTTCTAGATTGTACATGTGGAAAACCTGGTGGAATGTAGATGATATCCCACAGCCAGTAGTGCTCAGATTTGCCATCTCTACACCGTCAGATTGGCTTCATCCAACGACAATCTTTCAAAGTTAAAGTTTTTTTACTGGAAACTGTGTGGCAACAGCCCGACAGTATTTTATTAAAGCTCAACCACCAAAATACAAAGGGTTCTGGAAAGTAAACTAGGGGGGAATTACTTACCTATTTACCTATGTACATATTTACAGGTAAAGATACATAAATGCATAGAGCCAGCTAGGGCAAAGAATTAATCCAATGCAACAACAAAGGTTTTAGGCTAGACTTGAATCTGTGGGACAGCAGAGTAACATCGTGGATGAAGTTCCTCCTCCATGCTGCAAATGTGGGCCTTCATGTCTGAAGATTCATCCATTCCTGAGAATCCATACATTCCATGCAGCTAGATAAACAACCTCTTTGAAGAATGGTTGTCCAAAACTCTTCCTTGCAGCAATCAAACATTCAGTGGGGGACAAACCAGCTAACCACTAAATGTGCAAGTAGTTCCAGACTCTTTTGCTGAATTGACATGTGAAGAAAAGGTGGTCTCTGTCCTCATGAGCATGAGCATAGAATAAGGGGAAAGTGTTGTCCTCCTGAGGCGATCGCTAGTGCCTCCTGACCAGCAAGTCTGTGGTGTTGAGCCTGTCATTAAGCATTAACCACACAAACACCTTTATCTTCTGGTAGACCTACTTTCCCAAATCCATTTGGCTGGTGTATCAGTAGGGAGATGAGCAAGCATCACTGTATGATAACTTCTAGAAGAATATTTTCCTTTGCTAGGTGTCCAAGACCAAGAATCATTGATCCTTTCATCAGCATTTAGGTCTGGGACACCAGCTTGTGTAGTGATCATCTCATCCATTGCTTCTGGTGACATGGGCAGATGGAAGAGTTCAGACATATCAGGAATGTTAATAACATCTCTTACATATACCTTATCATCAATGGCAAAAGGGAATAGCCTAGGAAACGTCTCCCTGAGGGGAACAGAAGTTCCCAAAAAGATCCAAGAATCAAACTAGAAAAGAACAGAATTCCCCATGTTTATGGTGACCTTAGAGTAGAGTCTGAAAACTTCATTGATTTTGAGGATATCTCTCCACCAATAATGTAACGCCCCAGATATACTTTCCATATTTGTACCCAACTCTTGCCGTCTCCGGCGCTAAGTTATATTTATTTCTCGGGTTTGGGTCTTTGTCTCCGTGTGTTGTTTTCTTTTTCGTGCATCTCTTATCATGTCATCACGTGCATTGCATTTGCATACATGTTCGTCTCATGCATTCGAGCATTTTCCCCGTTGTCCGTTTTGCATTCCGGCGCTTCGTTCTCCTCCGGTGGTCATTTCTAGTCTTCTTTCGTGTGTGGGGTTTAAACATTTCCGGATTGGACCGAGACTTGCCAAGCGGCCTTGGTTTACTACCGGTAGACCGCCTGTCAAGTTTCGGGTCATTTGGACTTCGTTTGATACTCCAACGGTTAACCGAGGGACCGAAAAGGCCTCGTGTGTGTTGCAGCCCAACACCCCCCAAATTTGGCCCAAAACCCACCAAACTCTGCTCCATGTCCTAGAGCGTTCGATCACGATCGTGTGGGCGAAAACCGCACCTCATTTGGACTCTCCTAGCTCCCTCTATGCCTATTTATACCCCCTCCATTCGGATCTCTTCTTCCCCCGTCCGAAACCCTAGTTTTAAAAAAAACTGAGATCTCCACCGACGGACGTGTCCGCCCCGGCCGGACAGCGTCCGCCGCCGCAGCCCGCCCACTCGCCAGCTGCCACGTTGGCGAGGCCCACATCGCCGCCGTCCCGGCCCGGGAGGCCCAGGAGGGGCCCCCGCGCCCCCGCGCCTCTTCCTCCTCT
>NC_057806.1:262477771-262487035 GCF_018294505.1 Triticum aestivum | reverse complement strand
GTCGCCGGCCACCGCCTCCCCCTACGCCGGCGGCCTCGGATCCGGCGTCGACGAACCTCGTCGCGCGCGCCCAGCTACAGTGCCAAACCCTAGATCTGGGTTGACTTTCTTCCCTCTCCCTCTTAATTTTTATGCATCCTTTGACTGATGATATCTCCGCAACCGTAGCTCCGTTTTGGGCATATGATATATCAAAATCTTCGCCTCGACATGTACATCATTCCATTCCATTGCATCATTTGCGTTTGAGGTCATCTTGATACCCAAAATGCTGTTAGAAAGAGGCTTCGTGAGTTAAATCGCAGATCCGTTAGTTCATCATGCACTTTTGTCATTTTTGCCATGTTTAATTCGTGCATGATATGCCTGTGCCCCTTTGGGATGAATTGTTAAGCATTTTGTCTTCTTTCGAGAGGTGCCGCCCATGCATTTTTAGGATGTGTGTGTTGTCTTGTGCAAGCTTGCGAAGAGAGGTACCCGAGATTGCAGATTTCAGGGACTTAGTGATTTTCACTAAGTCTGGGATATTTTAGTTCATGATGCTATATGTCCAGCTTGTTTCCTAGTGATCCGTGCCTCTTTTGAGGATGATCAGTAAGGGAGTTTTGATATTTATGTTATGCTCTTTCCATCCATGTCTTTGTTTACATATGTGGAGTGCTCTAGGTTGACTCAATCGAGCTCAACTTTTGCTTCGTTGTTAATCTGGGCAGATCGTCAACTTGTTTGCGATTTTGCCGATGCTACCGTTAGTGTTCCATGCATGCTATGCCTTCGTTCTTGCCATGTGTAGCTAGCACTTTGTGCCTTCTTGCTGGTTATATGCTTTCCTTGCCATGACTTGTACCGTAGTGAGAGCATCGAGCTCGTTTACATGCCTTCGTGAGTTAAATTTCAGCATGTCTCAGTTTTCACTAAGTCTGAAAACTGATTGTGTTCGAGCTATGTTCGTGAGCTCGGTAGAGTATTTTGTGAACCCTTTTGGCCCCAGGTCACTTTGGGTGTTTTATTAAGCTTGTTGAGTAGCTCCATGCCATGTTCTTACTTGTCATGTTCAGGTTTTCTATCATGTTGTTTTGCTGCTCCGAAGAGAGCATCGTGATCTGAAATTTCAGACTAGCGTTAATTTCACTAAGTCTGAAATCTGTTTTGCATTTGCGTTTTAGCCATGCTTGTTTGAACCTCTTAATGGATGAATTTGCCTATGGCTCAGTGCTAGTGTTTTGTCAACCATCTTGTGTACTTCATTGCCATGTATTTTGTTTTCATGTTTGGTGGCTGTAGCATGTTCATTTCGTTGCATTTAGATGCCTACTTGCTGTAAATCGCAGACCGGTGTCATATCTTAAAACGCTTGCCATTTCCAAACCGTAGCTCCGATTTCAATGATCTTTATATCGTTTTCAAGCGATTTCATCCCCTCTATCCAGTGGCACACTTGGTTTTCCAAGTTGATACCAGGTTCATGCATTTCCTGGCATATCTTGCATTTTGCATCCCGCATCGCATCCCGCATAGCATATCGTCATTTCATCATATTGCTTGGTCTTGCCCGTGGTTGATTGTATCCTTGTTGCTTGTTTGTCTTGTTGGGTAGAGCCGGGAGACGAGTTCGCTACCGAGGAGCCCGTTGAGTTTGCTTGTGAGGATCCAGTCAACTCTGACAACTGTGCAGGCAAGATGATCATACCCTCGAAATCACTACTATCTTTGCTATGCTAGTTTGCTCGCTCTTTTGCTTGCCACTGCTACGATGCCTACCATTTGCTTGTCAGCCTCCCAATTGCCATGTTGAACCTCTAACCCACCATTGTCCTAGCAAACCGTTGATTGGCTATGTTACCGCTTTGCTCAGCCCTTCTTATAGCGTTGTTAGTTGCAGGTGAAGATTGGAGTCGTTCCTTGTTGGAACATTTATTTTTCTTGTTGGGATATCATTATGTTGCTATGCTGTCTTAATGCATCTATATACTTGGTAAAGGGTGGAAGGCTCGGCCTCTCACCTAGTGTTTTGTTCCACTCTTGCCGCCCTAGTTTCCGTCATATCGGTGTTATGATCCCGGATTGTTGCGTCCCTTACGTGGTTGGGTTATAATGGGAACCCCTTGATAGTTCGCCTTGATTAAAGCTTTTCCAGCAATGCCCAACATTGGTTTTACCATTTGCCACCTAGCCTCTTTTTCCCTTGGGTTTCCGGAGCCCGAAGGTCATCTTATTTTAACCCCCCCGGGCCAGTGCTCCTCTGAGCGTTGGTCCAAACTAGAGTCCTGTGCAGCGCCCCCTCGGGGAAACTCGAGGTTTGGTTTTAGTTGTATGGAGCGCTCATCTGAGTGTGCCCTGAGAAAGAGATATGTGCAGCTCCTATCGGGATTTGTCGGCACATTCGGGCGGTGTTGCTGGTCTTGTTTTAACCTGTCGAATTGTCTTGTTGTACCGGGTTGCCGAGTCTGATCGGTGTGTCTCGGGTGGAGGTCTATTCCTTCGTTGACCGTGAGAGCTTGTCATGGGCTAAGTTGGGACCCCCCTGCAGGGATTGAACTTTCGAAAGCCGTGCCCGCGGTTATGGGCAGATGGGAATTTGTTAATGTCCGGTTGTAGATTACTTGAACTAAACTTAATTAAAATGAATCAACCGTGTGTGTTACCGTGATGGCCGCTTCTCGGCGGAGTCCGGGAAGTGGACACGGTGTTGGAGTTATGCTTGCGCAGGATGTTCCTTTAGCTTCTCGCTTGTGCTTCGCCTTCTCTTCTCGCTCTCTTTTGCGTATAAGTTAGCCACCACATATGCTAGTCGCTTGCTGCAGCTCCACATGTTTTGCCTTAGCCATTCCTATGAGCTTAAATAGTCTTGATCGCGTGGGTGTGAGATTGCTGAGTCCCTGTGGCTCACAGATACTACAACTCCAGATGCAGGTCCAGGTGTTTCTGCTCCAGTTGACGATTACGAGCTCAAGTGGGAGTTCGACGAGGACTCTCAGTGATACTACGTGTCTTTTCCGGATGATCAGTAGTGGTGCCTAGTTGGGGTTATCGATTCAGGACCTTGTCGCATGTTGGGGGTCTTTTCTATTTTGGCGCCGTAGACGGGCCATGAGTGTTTGTTTGATGGATGTTATTTATGTACTCTGATGTGACGTGGCGAGTGTAAGCCAACTATGTTATCTCCCCCTTTTATTATATATTACATGGGATGTTGTAATGATTACCTGACTTGCGACATTGCTTTCAATGCGGTTATGCCTCTAAGTCGTGCCTCGACACGTGGGAGCTATAGCCGCATCGTGGGCGTTACAAGTTGGTAATCAGAGCCTTCCCCGACCTTAGGAGCCCCCATTGCTTGATCGTTTTTAGCAGCCGAGTTGTGTCTAGAAAAATGTTTTGAGTCCTTAGGAATTATATATCGGAGAGCTTAGGAATTCTTTTACTTCCCAGTCTCCTCATCGCTCTGGTAAGGCATCCTGGCGTAGAGTTTTGACTCTTCTCTTCTCAAATTTCACTAAATTTTTTTTAGGATCACGCGAGTATCTTGGTTTTGTTCCGATGGTTTTGTGACGAGAACATTGTTCTTGGTGCCTCCTGTCTTTAGGGGTTGTGGCAGTGTCCCGGGGAGTTGAGCTCCGAGGTGTTGTCGTCACAATTTTATCGTTGCAATTCTGGTATACTTGAGATATGTGCGCGACATCGGAAATCTCTTTTATGCAGTTCGTTGGTGAGATAACCTCGACGCCACCCAGTACTGGGGCGGGAGTTCGGGAGTATCGCCATAACTTGTATAACGGATGCTTTTCGAAGGTTGAGGTAGATGGTTTCCGAAGTTTTCTTGGTTATGTGTTGAAGGATGGATACAGCTGGATGTAGGATTTGCTAGTTTGGGTGAGATATTGTGCTTCCCCTGTATCCCCAACACCTGATTGCATAACCGGAAAGGTTCGGGAGTTTCATAGGTGGGAATTCTAGTAGCTCTAGTTCTTCTTCCACGGATATTGGTTTGAGATTGGGATTTCTTACCGATTATTCGTTCTTGATCCGTACCTTGTTGAATTATTTCTCTTCCTTAATTCTTCGTGGCTTCGCAATTTATGGATATGTGACCATTTGAAGAGGAATGCATTCGTTCATTTTGTTCGGATGTGAAGACTATATGTTGCAATTTTCATTCCGTTGGATTCAGCTTCTATATTGTTATCTACCTATGTGCTAATGGTGGTCAACCTCTTCAGGATGGCTCCTCCAACGCGCACGACTCTGAATCCTGATCCGCCTCCACCTCCGCCTCCTCCGGAAGCATGGCAAGCTGTGATGGCCGCTACTAATGCAAATACACAGTTGATCATGCAAATCCTCCAAGAGCGGAATCAAGGCAGTCAAGGGAATCAAGGCAACAATCAGCACCACTTTGCTACACTGAACCAGTTCCTTGCTAATGGCCCAAAGACGTTCAGCGGTTGTGTTGAGGCTACCGACGCTGACGATTGGCTAGTGGATCTGGGCAAGCATTTTGAATGTAGCAATGTCAGGCCTGAAGATTTCGTCAAGTTCGCTTCTTTCCAGCTCAAAGATCAGGCTGCAGAGTGGTTCCAGCAGTACAAGGATTCCAGAGGTGGACGTGTTATCACTTGGGACGATTTCCGTCAAGATTTCCGCGCTCATCACATCCCTCAAAGTGTGGTTGAGAGTAAGCGTCAGGAATTCCGCAATCTGAAGCAAGGCTCTTTGTCTGTCTATGACTACAACAAGTTGTTCCAGAAGCTCGCCCGTTTTGCCAAGCAGGATGTTCCTGATGAAAAGAGCATGATCTATCAGTTCAGGGGTGGTCTTCGTGAGGAAATTCAGCTCGCTCTTGTCCTCTTTGAGCCGTTGAGATACGATGAGTTCTACAACATGGCACTGAAGCAAGAGGCTGCTCAGATGAGGTGTGATGCTTCCAGGAAGCGTGCCAGAGATGTTACTCCTTCTTCCTCTACTCAAGTGGTCAAGCAGCAGAAGTATTGGCTTCCTCCTCCTCCGTTCCGTCAGCCGTATCAGCAGAAGAGCAAAGGTGGCAGTGGTTTCTCCCACCCACCCAACCCAGGCTTTCAGAACAAGTCTTCGTCTCAAGCGCCAAGATCGAGTGCTCCGTATCACCGTCCGCTTTCAGAGGTCACGTGCAACAAGTGCCAACAGAAGGGTCACTATGCCAGCAAGTGTACCAACCAGAGGCGTCTTCCTCCTCCTCCTCCTGTCAGATCGGCAAGTACAGCTGTGGTCAAGCACAATCCCAAGCACGCCAAGGTCAATATGGTGAATGCAGCTCAGGCAGAGGACTCGTCAGATGTGATCATGGGTAACCTTCCTGTTAACGATGTTCCTGCAAAAGTTCTTTTTGACACAGGTGCATCGCATTGCTTCATTTCCAAACCTTTTGCATCAAAGTATGAGTGTGATTATCAGTATCTGCAAAGTTCCTTGCAAATTGTGTCACCGGGCAAGCAGATGACAGCTAACACCTGCGTCCCTGAGGTTACTATCACATTGGGTGACTACAAGTTCCTTTCTTCCCCAATTGTTCTCGGTAACTCGGATATTGATCTTATTCTCGGAATGGATTGGCTTTCTAAGCACAAGGCACATCTTGACTGTGCTGCCAGGCAGATTCAGTTGACTCATTCATCTGAGGATGTCATTGTCTTTGCCGCTCGGGATAATACCATCCGGTTGTTTTCTCTCAATGAGAAGGGTGAATTGGATGCTATTTCGCAGATTCCGGTTGTTTGTGAGTATCAAGACGTCTTTCCAGAAGAGCTCCCAGGAATGCCTCCAAACCGGCCGGTTGAATTTGTTATTGAACTTGAGCCCGGTACGGAACCTGTGTGCAAACGTCCTTACAAGCTCGGCCCCGAAGAGTTGAAGGAGTTGAAGAAACAACTCGATGAGCAAGAAAGATTGGGTCTCATTCGGCCTAGTACTTCTCCGTGGGGTTGTGGTGTTCTTTTTGTGAAGAAGAAGGATGGATCGAGTCGACTTTGTGTTGATTACCGTCCAGTAAACAAGAAGACCATCAAGAACAAATACCCACTTCCCAACATCAATGAGCTGTTCGAACAACTCAAGGGTGCTAAAGTATTCTCCAAGCTTGATCTCCGTATGGGTTATCATCAGATTCGTATTCGTGAGCAAGATATTCCCAAGACGGCGTTCAGGACAAGCTTTAGTTCATATGAATACACCGTCATGTCTTTTGGCCTCGCCAACGCTCCTCCGACGTTCTCTCGCATGATGAACTTCATCTTCAACCCCTACACCAATGAATTCGTTCTGGTCTATCTCGACGACATTCTGGTTTTCTCGAAGAACAAGAAAGATCATGCCAAGCACTTGCGTTTGGTACTTGACAAGCTCAGAGAACATCAGTTCTACGCCAAGTTCTCCAAGTGTGAATTTTGGCTCAATGAGGTTCTTTATCTTGGTCATATCATCTCTGCCAAGGGCATTTCCATGAATCCTGAGAAGGTGTCTGCAATTGTGAATTGGGAACCTCCTCAGAACGTAAAGCAACTCCGCAGTTTTCTCGGTCTCGCAAGCTATTGCAGAAGATTCGTTGAAAACTTTTCTAAGATCGCCAAGCCTCTCTCAAATCTTCTTCAGAAGCACGTCAAGTACGTTTGGTCTCCGGAGTGTGATATTGCTTTCAACACTTTGAAAGAGAAATTGATCACTGCTCCAGTTCTGACTCCGCCTGATGAAACCAAGCCGTACGAGGTCTTTTGTGATGCCTCTCTCCAAGGTCTCGATGCTGTACTGATGCAAGAGAAGAAAGTTGTCGCTTATACCTCTCGCCAGTTGAAACCTAATGAGAAGAACTACCCCACTCATGATCTCGAGTTGGCGGCAGTTGTGCATGCTTTGTTGACTTGGAGACATCTTCTATTGGGAAGGAAAGTGGACATTTTCACTGATCACAAGAGTCTCAAGTACATCTTCACTCAGCCTAATCTCAACCTCAGACAAACTCGATGGGTCGAAATGATTCAAGAGTACAATCCGAGTATCGAGTATACTCCAGGCAAGGCTAATGTGATTGCTGACGCGTTGAGCAAAAAAGCATATTGCAACAGTCTGATTCTCAAGCCTTATCAACCCGAGCTTTGTGAAGCTTTCCGCAAGCTTAATCTGCAAGTTGTTCCTCAAGGTTTCCTCGCCAACCTTCAAGTTTCTCCTACCTTGGAAGACCAGATTCGCCAAGCCCAACTTCTTGATGCTATGGTGAAAAAGGTGAAGATTGGTATTGCAAAGAGTCAGTCCAAGTACAAGTGCTACCGACTTGATGACAAGGACACTCTCTTCTTCGAGGATCGAATTGTTGTGCCCAAAGGTGAACTTCGTAAGGTGATCATGAACGAGGCTCACAACTCTCTCCTCTCCATCCACCCTGGGAGTACGAAGATGTATCAGGACCTCAAGCAAGCTTATTGGTGGACTCGAATGAAGCGCGAGATCGCTCAATTCGTGAATGAATGTGATGTCTGCAGAAGAGTGAAGGCAGAACACCAAAGGCCAGCTGGTCTCCTCCAACCTCTTGCCATTCCAGAATGGAAGTTTGACCACATTGAAATGGACTTCGTGACTGGGTTTCCAAAGTCCAAGCGTGGCAATGATGCTATATTCGTCGTCATCGACAAGCTCACCAAAGTGGCTCACTTTCTGCCTATCAAAGAGTCAATCACTGCAGCTCAATTGGCGGAACTCTATACCTCTCGCATTGTCTCTCTGCACGGTATTCCTCAAGTGATATCTTCAGACCGTGGCAGCATCTTTACCTCCAAGTTTTGGGATTCTTTTCAGAAGGCCATGGGCACCAACATCCGCTTCAGCACAGCTTTCCATCCTCAAACAAGCGGTCAAGTCGAGCGTGTCAACCAAATTCTTGAAGATATGCTCAGGGCTTGTGTGATCTCCTTCGGCATGAAGTGGGAGGACTGTCTTCCTTATGCTGAATTCTCTTACAACAACAGCTTTCAAGCAAGTTCGGGCAAGGCCCCCTTTGAAATTCTGTATGGCAGGAAGTGCCGTACCCCTCTCAACTGGTCGGAAACCGGCGAACGTCAGCTGTTGGGTAATGACTTAATCACAGAAGCAGAAGAGATGTGCAAAGTCATTCGTGATAACCTCAAAGCAGCTCAATCCCGCCAGAAGTGCTACTATGATAGTAAGCACCGTGATCTGGTTTTTGAGATCGGAGATCATGTTTACCTCCGCGTCTCTCCTATGAAAGGTACTCGTCGCTTCGGTATCAAAGGGAAGCTTGCCCCTAGATACGTGGGACCTTTCAAGATTGTCAGCAAGAGAGGCGACCTCGCCTATCAACTCGAGCTTCCTTCAAACTTTGCAAATGTTCATGATGTGTTCCATGTCTCTCAGCTTCGAAAGTGTTTCAAGACTCCTGACCGCACCGTCAACTTCGAGGACATTGAGCTCCAAGAAGATCTCTCCTATCGTGAGCACCCAGTTGCTATTCTTGAAGAGACTGAACGCAAGACTCGCAACAAGTCAATCAAATTCCTCAAAGTTAAGTGGTCTCACCATTCCGACCGTGAAGCTACCTGGGAACGCGAGGATCACCTCCGTTCTGAGTACCCGGAGTTCTTTCAGTCCTAGATCTCGGGACGAGATCTTTTCGTAGTGGTGGAGTGTTGTAACGCCCCAGATATACTTTCCATATTTGTATCCAACTCTTGCCGTCTCCGGCGCTAAGTTATATTTATTTCTCGGGTTTGGGTCTTTGTCTCCGTGTGTTGTTTTCTTTTTCGTGCATCTCTTATCATGTCATCACGTGCATTGCATTTGCATACATGTTCGTCTCATGCATTTGAGCATTTTCCCCGTTGTCCGTTTTGCATTCCGGCGCTTCGTTCTCCTCCGGTGGTCATTTCTAGTCTTCTTTCGTGTGTGGGGTTTAAACATTTCCGGATTGGACCGAGACTTGCCAAGCGGCCTTGGTTTACTACCGGTAGACCGCCTGTCAAGTTTCGGGTCATTTGGACTTCGTTTGATACTCCAACGGTTAACCGAGGGACCGAAAAGGCCTCGTGTGTGTTGCAGCCCAACACCCCCCAAATTTGGCCCAAAACCCACCAAACTCTGCTCCATGTCCTAGAGCGTTCGATCACGATCGTGTGGGCGAAAACCGCACCTCATTTGGACTCTCCTAGCTCCCTCTATGCCTATTTATACCCCCTCCATTCGGATCTCTTCTTCCCCCGTCCGAAACCCTAGTTTTAAAAAAAA
>NC_057806.1:262451152-262476616 GCF_018294505.1 Triticum aestivum | reverse complement strand
CGCGGCCGGCCCCGCCGGCCACCTCGCCGCCCCTCATCGCCGGCCACCGCCTCCCCCTACGCCGGCGGCCTCGGATCCGGCGTCGACGAACCTCGTCGCGCGCGCCCAGCTACAGTGCCAAACCCTAGATCTGGGTTGACTTTCTTCCCTCTCCCTCTTAATTTTTATGCATTCTTTGACTAATGATATCTCCGCAACCGTAGCTCCGTTTTGGGCATATGATGTATCAAAATCTTCGCCTCGACATGTACATCATTTCATTCCATTGCATCATTTGCGTTTGAGGTCATGTTGATACCCAAAATGCTGTTAGAAGTAGGCTTCGTGAGTTAAATCGCAGATCCGTTAGTTCATCATGCACTTTTGTCATTTTTGCCATGTTTAATTCGTGCATGATATGCCTGTGCCCCTTTGGGATGAATTGTTAAGCATTTTGTATTCTTTCCAGAGGTGCCACCCATGCATTTTTAGGATGTGTGTGTTGTCTTGTGCAAGCTTGCGAAGAGAGGTACCTGAGATTGCAGATTTCAGGGACTTAGTGATTTTCACTAAGTCTGGGATATTTTAGTTCATGATGCTATATGTCCAGCTTGTTTCCTAGTGATCCGTGCCTCTTTTGAGGATAATCAGTAAGGAAGTTTTGATATCTATGTTATGCTCTTTCCATCCATGTCTTTGTTTACATATGTGGAGTGCTCTAGGTTGACTCAATCGAGCTCAACTTTTGCTTCGTTGTTAATCTGGGCAGATCGTCAACTTGTTTGCGATTTTGCCGATGCTACCGTTAGTGTTCCATGCATGCTATGCCTTCGTTCTTGCCATGTGTAGCTAGCACTATGTGCCTTCTTGCTGGTTATATGCTTTACTTGCCATGACTTGCACCGTAGTGAGTGCATCGAGCTCGTTTACATGCCTTCGTGAGTTAAATTTCAGCATGTCTCAGTTTTCACTAAGTCTGAAAACTGATTGTGTTCGAGCTATGTTCGTGAGCTCGGTAGAGTATTTTGTGAACCCTTTTGGCCCCAGGTCACTTTGGGTGTTTTATTCAGCTTGTTGAGTAGCTCCATGCCATGTTCTTACTTGTCATGTTCAGATTTTCTATCATGTTGTTTTGCTGCTCCGAAGAGAGCATCGTGATCTGAAATTTCAGACTAGCATTAATTTCACTAAGTCTGAAATCTGTTTTGCATTTGCGTTTTAGCCATGCTTGTTTGAACCTCTTAATGGATGAATTTGCCTATGGCTCAGTGCTAGTGTTTTGTCAACCATCTTGTGTACTTCACTGCCATGTATTTTGTTTTCATGTTTGGTGGCTGTAGCATGTTCATTTCGTTGCATTTAGATGCCTACTTGCTGTAAATCGCAGACCGGTGTCATATCTTAAAACGCTTGCCATTTCCAAACCGTAGCTCCGATTCCAATGATCTTTATATCGTTTTCAAGCGATTTCATCCCCTCTATCCAGTGGCACACTTGGTTTTCCAAGTTGATACCAGGTTCATGCATTTCCTGGCATATCTTGCATTTTGCATCCCGCATCGCATCCCGCATAGCATATCGTCATTTCATCATATTGCTTGGTCTTGCCCGTGGTTGATTGTATCCTTGTTGCTTGTTTGTCTTGTTGGGTAGAGCCGGGAGACGAGTTCGCTACCGAGGAGCCCGTTGAGTTTGCTTGTGAGGATCCAGTCAACTCTGACAACTGTGCAGGCAAGATGATCATACCCTCGAAATCACTACTATCTTTGCTATGCTAGTTTGCTCGCTCTTTTGCTTGCCACTGCTACGATGCCTACCATTTGCTTGTCAGCCTCCCAATTGCCATGTTGAACCTCTAACCCACCATTGTCCTAGCAAACCGTTGATTGGCTATGTTACCGCTTTGCTCAGCCCTTCTTATAGCGTTGTTAGTTGCAGGTGAAGATTGGAGCCGTTCCTTGTTGGAACATTTATTTTTCTTGTTGGGATATCATTATGTTGCTATGTTGTCTTAATGCATCTATATACTTGGTAAAGGGTGGAAGGCTCGGCCTCTCGCCTAGTGTTTTGTTCCAGTCTTGCCGCCCTAGTTTCCGTCATATCGGTGTTATGTTCCCGGATTGTTGCGTCCCTTACGCGGTTGGGTTATAATGGGAACCCCTTGATAGTTCGCCTTGATTAAAGCTTTTCCAGCAATGCCCAACATTGGTTTTACCATTTGCCACCTAGCCTCTTTTTCCCTTGGGTTTCCGGAGCCCGAAGGTCATCTTATTTTAACCCCCCCGGGCCAGTGCTCCTCTGAGCGTTGGTCCAAACTAGAGTCCTGTGCAGCGCCCCCTCGGGGAAACTCGAGGTTTGGTTTTAGTTGTATGGAGCGCTCATCTGAGTGTGCCCTGAGAAAGAGATATGTGCAGCTCCTATCGGGATTTGTCGGCACATTCGGGCGGTGTTGCTGGTCTTGTTTTAACCTGTCGAATTGTCTTGTTGTACCGGGTTGCCGAGTCTGATCGGTGTGTCTCGGGTGGAGGTCTATTCCTTCGTTGACCGTGAGAGCTTGTCATGGGCTAAGTTGGGACCCCCCTGCAGGGATTGAACTTTCGAAAGCCGTGCCCGCGGTTATGGGCAGATGGGAATTTGTTAATGTCCGATTGTAGATTACTTGAACTAAACTTAATTAAAATGAATCAACCGTGTGTGTTACCGTGATGGCCCCTTCTCGGCGGAGTCCGGGAAGTGGACACGGTGTTGGAGTTATGCTTGCGCAGGATGTTCCTTTAGCTTCTCGCTCGTGCTTCGCCTTCTCTTCTCGCTCTCTTTTGCGTATAAGTTAGCCACCACATATGCTAGTCGCTTGCTGCAGCTCCACATGTTTTGCCTTAGCCATTCCTATGAGCTTAAATAGTCTTGATCGCGTGGGTGTGAGATTGCTGAGTCCCTGTGGCTCATAGATACTACAACTCCAGATGCAGGTCCAGGTGTTTCTGCTCCAGTTGACGATTACGAGCTCAAGTGGGAGTTCGACGAGGACTCTCAGTGATACTACGTGTCTTTTCCGGATGATCAGTAGTGGTGCCTAGTTGGGGTTATCGATTCAGGACCTTGTCGCATGTTGGGGGTCTTTTCTATTTTGGCGCCGTAGACGGGCCATGAGTGTTTGTTTGATGGATGTTATTTATGTACTCTGATGTGACGTGGCGAGTGTAAGCCAACTATGTTATCTCCCCCTTTTATTATATATTACATGGGATGTTGTAATGATTGCCTGACTTGCGACATTGCTTTCAATGCGGTTATGCCTCTAAGTCGTGCCTCGACACGTGGGAGCTATAGCCGCATCGTGGGCGTTACAAATAAGAACCACATAGAACTGTTCCATGAGGTACAACACCATCATAGTAGGTATTCCAAATGAGAGAGACCCAAGGGATATCAACTTTGTTATAAAACTTGGAAAGATGCTTGGTAAGGAGAGCTCTGTTCTGGATGTTAAGATTTATAATCCCCATGTCACCTTTGTCTTTAGGCCTGCAAACCAGAGGCCAAGCTACAAGAGACTGCCTAGGAGTACCATAATTGCCTCTCCATAAGCACTGCCTCATAATTCTTTCAATTTGCTTTATAATACCAGCTGGCAGGCATAAACCGCAAAGAAAATATATGGGCAAAGAAGGCAGAACTGATTGAAGCAATTGCAATCTAACTCATTGGTTCAAAAGGCATGAGCTAGCAGATAACCTTCTTTCAACTCTATGAACCACTGGAAATAAATCCTGAATCCTTGGCTTAGTGGTCCCCATAGGGAGTCCACAATAAGTAAAAGGGAAAGCCCCAACTTGACAGCCAAACACAACAGCTAATCTAGCAGTTTCTGCCTCATCCACATTAATAGGAAATATACAAGATTTATGGAAGTTTACTCTGAGACCTGTGGAGGCATGAAAATCTTGTAGAATTTCCTCAACGGCCAGAAGTTGCGATTCCACAACAAGAACAATGAGGAGAGTGTCATCAACATATTGCACTATAGGAAAATCAGAATCATGAGTTTCGATAGGCAAAGAAATCTCTCCATTCTTGAGCATATTATTTACCAAAGTTTGCAGTAGATGAGCTGCAATAAAAAACAAGAGGCGTGATAGAGGGTCACCCTACCTTACTCCCCTTCTAGAAATGAATTTCTTTCTAGGCACTCCATTCAAAATGACAGAGGAAGTCCCAGAGGATAAAAGCTCTGTAATCCAACCAATCCATTTGCTATCAAAACCTTTGTGGTGCAGGAGCTTGAGAATTAGGTCGTGCTCGACAGTATCAAAAGCCTTTGCAAAATCCAACTTAAGAATCAAGATGGGCTTCTTGGATTTGTGGCACTGATGAATGTCCTCCAGAGTCCAAGCAATGTAATCCTGAATAGACCTGCACTTGAGGAACCCATATTGGTTTTTAGGAAGGCATTTTAAAATAACCTTTTGCAATCTATTTCCCAGAAGTTTTGTCAGAAACTTCAGACAAGTATTTGTCAAAGAAATAGGTCTGAAATCATTGGGACCCTCAGGTGAGAGCTTCTTTGGAATTAAAGTGATTAAAGACCCATTGATGCTGCTAATAGTGACCTTTCCATCATAAAAATCCTGGAATAATTGTAAAAAATCCTGCTTGATGATGTGCCAACATCATTTGACAAACAAGCCAGTGAAACCATCAGGGCCAGGGGCCCTATCTATGGGCAAAGACTTAAGAACCTCATTTATTTCCTCCTTAGTAAATGGAGCAGACAAGTTATCAAGACCATCCACTGTATCAATCAAGGAAGCTAGATCAAACTTCATATCAATCCCCTCAGAGACACCCATTCTATCTCAGAAAGTGCCCCACAACATGCCAGCCATTTGTTGATGATCAGAGACAACATCACCATCTTCATTATGAAGTGAAGAAATAGTGTTTCTCCTAAACATTTCAGTTTCCAGTGCTTGAAAAAACTTTGAGTTTTCTTCCCCAACTTTAATCCATTGAATGGTACATCTCTGTTTCCAATATATGAACTGCGGGTGGAGGATTTCCTCAATGTGTTGATTTACAATTTTCCTGAAATTAAATTCAGGTCTTGTTAAAGGCCTGAATTCCTCCAGATTATCAAAGAATAAGACCAACTCATTGCAAGCCTGAATGGCCCTCTTAAGCTTGGAAAGACCGGTGTACCAGTGTTTGAGAGCGTATCTGAACCTTTTAAACTTTTCAGTCAGCCGAGCTGCAGAATTTGATTTTTTTCGTTCGAGCATTCCATGACTGCCCCACACAGTCAAAGAAACCAGGCAGATCCACCAAATAATTTTCAAACCTAAAGATGTTTGACTTGGGTATAGATGTAGCAATGGAGACTACATAGGGTACGTGATCCGAGGCTGTTCTTGCTAGTGGATGAACCATTGTGTTGTGATAGTCATTGATCCAAGTAGAGGAAGTGAAAAACCAATCAAGTTGCTCAAGCAATGGATTTTCTTGCATGTTAGACCAGGTGTAGGATCTTCCTTTTAAATGTAGCTCAAGAAGACCAAGGTGGCCAATTATCTCTTTGAATTGAAAAATATCATTTATATTTCCTCAAGGAAAGTTTCTGTTTTCAAGAGATCTAATGAAATTAAAGTCCCCCACAAGGAGCGAATTATCATCCATTAGAATTTCAAAATTGTAAAACCATTGAACAAAATCATCTCGAGGTTGCCCTTAACAAGGCTCATAAACATTTACCTGGGTCCATTGATTTGCATTGTGCACAGATGTGAAGGAAACTATAATTCAAAATGGTTTAATATCCACTAAAGTGCCAGTGAACACATTGGAGCACCACAACACACGGATGCCACCAGAAGCTCCAACAGAAGGTGAATAGACAAAATTGTCAAATCTTCTAGTGCAAAACTTTCTAATTGCACGCTGATAAAAAAATCATGTTTCATTTCTTGTAATCAAATAATAGAGCACTGACTTTCCTCAATTTTGGCTCTAGCACTTCTTTGCATGTCCTCAGATTTAAGGCCTCTCACATTCCAACAGAGCACTTCCAACCTCTAGTTTGGTGTGAATTCATGAGGAAATAATAAAAAGGAGGTAGATATAATAGTTCACTCCATAACAGTGAAACAAAAGCCTAAAGATTAAACCATCATCCCAGGACAAAGTGCAGGTAGCAGACAAAAGAGAAACAAGGTTTAGATAACTGGCATGACAAGGGACATGCCTCCCTGTAGAACAATAAAAAGATTTAATCATCATGAGGAACTGTAGGCTTGGAGGCAGCATCTAAAGAAGCCATAAGATTCTCCACAGTCATATTGTCAGAAGGGACACCAAGAGCTGCTCCAATCAACCGGGCGTAGCAATTTAAGTTGGAGGAGGAACCTGCTCCTGAGTGCTTGCATTCTCTGGTTGAGCCTGACTGCTTGGAGTGGATGCCCGACTGCCAGCTTTGAGCTTCTTGGCTCTAGGCTACCTGAGGGGCCTAGGCTTAGGATACAGGGGAGATGTGGGTTTGAAACCTTGGGATTTTGCTGCACTCCTGGTCATCCTTCTGTCAGAAAAGTCTAAAGCTGCCTGGACTACAGAAGACTTGGGCTTTCTCGCACGTGATTTTCTGGCTTGCTTGGCTGTGGCAGAAAAAGTGTAGTTCATGCTATCTGAAGCTTTAGTAGCCTGAGTAACATCTTCAGAGAAAGAGGCGCTGACATCTGTCTCTGGTACTGAACATTGGATGTTGTTGTCCTCCAGAAACAATCTCCTGGCAATGTGCTGAGAGGACTCTGATCGGTTGGAAACTGGAAGGCAGAAAAATGTTGGTGGATCAAAAGCCACAACCCAAGATCTTTTATGCATATTAAGCATGCCAGGTGGAGGCATGGCCTTAGGGATCTGAGCAGTTAGAAAAGTAGGCATGAGAGACTCAAAACACCTTCTCCAAATAAAGTCAGCTGGTAAAGTTGGGCCCATTACAATTCTCACAAGACCAACTTGCAAAGGAGGTGCCTGAAACACAATTGGGTTATATGGAACAATTGCAAGATTGTTCTGAACTTGATCCTGCTCATCAGCAGGCATGATCACCTCCTGCACATTGTGAGGTTCCTCCATAGCCATGTGCTGCTTAGGTTGGGCCAGAAACTCCTCTACAACATGCTCATGTGGGCCACCATCCATGGGATTTTCCTAAACGAACATTGGGCCTTCAACTACAGCATTGTTAGGCCCATCTTCTAGATCAACAGGCTCAACAGGGCTAAAAGCATCCCTAGACTCATTAGAACACATAGAAGGGTTTAAAACCATAGAATTGGCTTCTTGGACCTGTAGTTGCACTTGCTAAACATCATCTAAATTGTTGTCATGTCCCTAGCCATGTAAATCTTGAGGATTAGGCTGGTGTGGTTCCTCTGGAGCAGTCGGTTGACGAACATCATTCCATCCAAGAGCAGGATATGGTGGCAGAGCCTAGAAATTTTCAAGCGGCTGGAGCTCACCTGGCATTGGATGTGGGTTGCCACCAAAAGCCATGACATCCTCATCAGGGGGAAGTTGCTCAGCATAGTCAGCAGTCAAGATAAAAACAGATGCAGTCCAAGAAACCACTACGCCTCCAACATTTGCAAACTGACGAACAACCACATCGCACGCGACAAGTTGATTGTCAGGGAAGGAAGCATAAACTAGAGATCGCACAAGCCTGTCATCTAGGTGATTCCAATAATGAAACTGATCAAAAGTACCCACGACTATAGCTAAATTGACCTCATTGCGATAATCTAGTGGAACCCCAACAAACATCAACCAGCCTGTTCTATGCCCTTGCAGTGCACAGTAACCCTCACCATCATCATGCTTAATAAATCTGACAAATAACTCATTGCCATGCCGGTCTAATCCGAGCGGCCAAGGTGGATGAGCAACTAAAGTGGCACGGATAACAGGATCTTGCATCTCATAAAGACGTACTGCCTGAAACAAAGTCCGTGTAGATCGTACCGGCAGCTCGAGCTGATTGGTGATGAAGGCGTGGACCTGCTGCCGACGAACAACAACATCTTCAGGTGGCGGTGGAGGTTCGACAATGACAACCATGAAGGATTCATGGCGCCGGGTAGGATCTTGGTCCGGCGTGTAGAACATCCTCGGGACACGGAAAAGCCCACCGCCGATGATGTCGTGGTCCACCGGGAGGAAGCGGCAAGGATCAAGCTCATACACTGCCATGGGAGGAGGCAGCGATGAAACTAGGTGCGGTGTGCTACTCGGTGGCGATGGCGATGGTGGTTTTGGTGGGGAAGCGGAGGAAGCTTGAGGTTTTTGTGGGGATCTGTCAGATTTGCAAAGGAGGATGTTGGGTGCTCTGGTTTTGGGAACCCAGAGTTTAATATTAGGAGGAGACCGAGTGCAGTCCTTTTTAACGTGACTGGACCGGAAACATTTACGGCATCTCACCTTATTAGTGCAACCTACCAAACTATGCCCCATGCCAAGGTACTTTGAACAATCCCAAAAGCTGACAACAATTTCCTCCACAACACGATCAAGACCTTCTAAGTCACGGACTAACTCAATTGGTGATTTAGGAGAAGTATCGTCCGACAGGACAGAAGGTTGAGGCAACTCAGGTGTAGCATGCAAATTAAAAACGTTTTCCTGATCAAAATCATCATTTGGTAGCTCCAATGGGTTTTGGGTTGATCCCAACGGTGTGGGCTGGGAGGTCAACCCAGGCCCAACATGACTTGCATGGGAGAAAATGAAACCAGCTGACATACCCGACCCCGAGAACTCCGGGAGAAGATCACGGGGAGATATCGATCCAAACTTGACATCCAGAGATTGCAAAACCCTCAACAGCGAGGTCGCCGAAGGGGGCGCCGGCGGCGAGATTAAATCAACCCGATTGAGACCAGCACACTCCTGAGGATCAACTGAATAACCAGCATCTAAAGTAACAATATTGATTTCCTCGGCAGTCGCCGGATAACGATTACCCTTGCTAGCATCATAATTCAAAAAGGTAGCAAAACACAGGGATTTCTTAGCAGCATGGATAGATGAACGCAAGGTTGATTTAGCAGGTGCATGTTTCATGGCCTCAAGGCCTAGGCATGCACGGCGCTTAGATGAACTAACTAGGGTCCATTCTTTTTGGCTTTCAACATGCCAAGCACGAAACTCTTTCTCCCAATCAGGGCCTCCATGTCCCCATAGATGAAAATAGCATTTGAATTGAGGGCAAACAAAAGAGCGCTGATGCAAGATGGAAAACCCCACTTCTTTGCATGAAACATGAAAGGCAAAAACTTGGTCACGTAGACAAGATACCTCAAGAGAAGAATAATATCCACCAATCATAGATTCCAGTGCCAGAGCCACATTCGCCTCATCTACACGAAAGTTGTGGCGTGCAAAAGACACCACCATGATAAAGTGGCCAGATCTGTCCGAGGGGTGCACCCTTCGATGAAGGGAATGCCAGATCGCTTTTGCCATGTCAATCCCATGGGGAAAAAAATCCAAACCCAGGGAGATGGCCACGTGGATAGCCATGGAGATGACAACCAAGAGAGAGAGGTGGAGACACCGGAGATGATGGCCGGATCCAAAAACCAAAACCCACGGAGGGAAATGGAGATTGCCGACGGTGGGTGGATCTAGGGTTTAGGTGGTGGGCGGGGGTGCATTGAGCCATCAGGGTATGAGCCATCTTCAATGTTAAAGTTATTCACACACTATATAAAAAATATAATATATAATATATAGGGGTATAGATATAGATATGTGATGCGAAAGCCACCCATCATCTCCAATTAGAATAGTGTGTCAACGTGTAACGACCTAAGACCGACGCTCCAGATGCCTTCAATATATTTCGTGATCGTCGTGTGATTTATTTTGTTTCTTGCATTATCATGTCATCATTTGCATTGCATCGGCACTCCGTTGCCATCATTGTTTTCATAAAGCCTGCATCCGTTCATAGTTGCCGCGTCCCTCCCTTGTCTTCGTTTATCGTTCACAGACTAACCGGGTTCTTGATTCCCTCTTATTTGACCACCTTATTTAGCTCGGACCGTCCGATTACGATCGGAGGGACTAAATGACCCTAAACCTAGCCAACTTGCTATAAATAGACCCCTAACCCTAAATTGTAGGAGCAATGTCTCATCCCTCCCGTCGCCGCCACCAACCAAATACCCACTCCTCTTCTACCTCGGGATCCCTCCAGATCCTACTCCACCGAACCAGCGCCTCTCCTGGTCTCCTCCTTGTTTTCCCCTCCTCTGCTCATTCATCCCCGAGCATCTCGCTCCACTAGCAGGCCAACACCTCCACCGTCGTTGGCAACCGCGTCACCAGGACCCCTGCAGCCTCAAGCCCTTCGCGTTGAGTAACCCTCCTGGTCGCCTCCCTCCTCCAATGCTTCGATCCAGCGCGGATCAGAACCAGTACCCGATCCCTCTTCTACCTCTCCTCGAGCTCGGTCGCCTCAACATAGTTTTCCCCTTCATCTTCCCCTTCGCCTCACCTCTCTCTCTGTCTCTTTCTAAATCGAAGCAATAGGAGCATCGCCATAAACGCCCGTCGCCGGACGTCTCCATAGCCGATCCTCGCCAAATCCCACGTCGCCTTGAACGGAGGCCACCTCATGCCGCCAGCTACCTCCCCATGCCATATCCGAAGCGCCCAGTCCTCTGTCTCCATGTTGGCTCCGTCGCCTTGTCATGTTCCGGGAGCTGCTGCTGCTCCATGCATCGCCCCCGCTCGCTACCGCCTTCAGCCACCCGAGGTCCTCCTCCTCGCCACCGTTGCTCCAGCGAGCACCACTAGGTCGCGGTGCCCCTGCCATCCATCACTCCCTTCTACTCCCTCTCACATCTCTCTCCCTCTCTCTGAACCAGGACTTGTAACACCCACTATGCGGCTATATCTCCCACGTGTCGGAGCACGACTTAGAGGCATAACTGCATGGTAGGCATGTCGCAAGAGGGGTAATCTTTACACATCCCATGTACTGAATAAGAAAGGGATACAAAGTGGCTTACAATCGCCACTTCACACAATACATAAATATAGCATTACGTCATCCAGATACAATCAAGGTCCGACTACGAAACCAAATAAAGAAAGACAACCCCTAATGCAAAAGATCCCCGATCGCCCCAACTGGGCTCCACTACTGATCGTCTGGAAAAGACACAATGAACACGATCTTCATCAATCTCCCACTTGAGCTCGGTCGCATCCCCTGCACTGGTGTCATCGGCACCTGCATCTGGTTTGGAAGTAATCTGTGAGTCACGGGGACTCAGCAATCTCACACCCTCTGGATCAAGACTATTTAAGCTTATGGGTAGGAAAAGGTAGTGAGGTGGAGCTGCAGCAACCTCTAAGCATATATGGTGGCTAACATACGCAAATAAGAGCGAGAAGAGAAGCAAAGGAACAGTCGTGAACTAGAAGTGATCAAGAAGTGATCCTGAAACTACTTACGCACAAACATAACACAAGAATCGTGTTCACTTCCCGGACTCAGCCGAGAAGAGACCATCACGGCTACACGCACAGTTGATGCATTTTAATTAAGTTAAGTGTCAAGTTCTCTACAACCGGACATTAACAAATTCCCTGCAGGGGCACGGCTTTCAAAAGTTCAAACCCTGCAGGGGTGTCCCATCTTAGCCCATCACAAGCTCTCACGGTCAACGAAGGGTATTCCTTCTTCTAGGAAGACCCGATCAGACTCGGAATCCTAGTTACAAGACATTTCGATAATGGTAAAACAAGACCAGCAAAGCCACCCGAATGTGCCGACAAATCCCGATAGGAGCTGCACATATCTCATTCTCAGGGCACACCGGATGGGCAAGACGTCGGGTTGGCATAGACCCTAGTTGCCCAGGGGGCGCCGGACATCGCCCAGTTTGGAACAACACTTAGAGAAGCACTGGCCCAGGGGGTTAAAATAAAGATGACCCTCGGGCTCCGGAAACCCAAGGGAAAAAGGCTAGGTGAGGAAAATGTAAAACCAAGGTTGGGCCTTGCTGGAGGAGTTTTATTCAAAGCAAACTATCAAGGGGTTCCCATAACACCCAACCGCGTAAGGAACGCAAAATCAAGGAACATAACACCGGTATGATGGAAAACTAGGGCGGCAAGAGTGGAACAAAACATGAGGCATAAGGCCGAGCCTTCCACCCTTTACCAAGTATATAGATGCATTAATTAAATAAGAGATATTGTGATATCCCAACATATCCATGTTGCAACACGGAACAAACTTAATCTTCACCTGCAACTAGCAACGCTATAAGAGGGGCTGAGCAAAAGCGGTAACATAGCCAAACAACGGTTTGCTAGGAAAGGTGGGTTAGAGGCTTGACATGGCAATATGGGAGGCATGATAAAGCAAGTGGTAGGTATCGCGGCATATGAAAAGAGCAAGCAACTAGCAAGCAAAGATAGAAGTGATCTCGAGGGTATGGTCATCTTGCGTGAGATCCCGCAAGGAAGAAGAACGAGTCCATGATGAAGACAAACGGACGTAGTCGAACGGATCCTCACAAACGCGACGTTAACGGAACTAACCCGAAGAAGCAACATCAGAAAGGTGCAAACAACATAGTAAACAACCATCACATAAACATGGCATGATGCACAACCAAGTATGATGCATGTCCGGGTTAATGAAGCATGACATGGTAAAGTGCAACAAACAACACTACAAATTAAGTGGAGATCAATATGCAATGGAGTTGCATATTGAAGAAAGCACCACATGACTTATTTAGTTCTCTCTCGTTTAGGTACTCATTAATATTAAATGTTGGTTAGTATGGCAAGAGGTGAAGCATAACAAAAGGATACTATCTAAACAATTTAAATGGGGCCGGATATGACAAACAAAAAATTCGGGAAATCCCCATATGCATTTAGCAATTTAATGCAAACAACAATTTAAAACATTTTAAATGTTATTATCATGATACGGATGACATGTTCATGTTTATGCAATTTTTATGAAAATGTTGATGTGAGCATGATGGAGCATTAGTTATCGTGGCGGAAACGAAAGGGGTGCCACGACAACGTTCCGGTTCCAAAAATTCGATTGAGATGCCGGTGCAAAAGGAAAAGTGACGGGAACGTGTCATGCAAGGATGTTGGGGTACTCCCGGATACCGGGTTCCCACATGTCGGTGACAAAGCAAAAGAGGGGCAACATGCACCGACAGTTCGGACTCGAGGCGAACAAGGGTGCATCTCATACAACATGCATTCATTCGTTCACGGGCGTCGTCTCGGGGTTATACCTTCGAAGCATGCATTTTCAAAGCGTATCGAGTTCGTCAAGGGATGTAGTCATTCACGGGCCGTAGTTGAAGTAGTTGTTCTCGCGACGGTAGTCGAAGTAGTCGTTCTATCGCTCATCGATGATCATCGGGGCGGTAGTGGAAGTAGAGGCTCACAACGTCTTGTCGAAAATCATGGCGGCGGTAGTCGTACACATGTTGTAGTCGAACTTGATGGAACCAATGTCCTCGAGGGTAGTCGTGGTACTTTAGGTGTTCGGACTACCGGTCTGGTTTCTTGTGACGATAGTGGTACAAGGTCGTCGTGGGAAATAGTCGTACTCGCGAACTTGTCAGATCCATGACGACGGTACTGAAACTTGGCGAATCCGAGTTCTTCAGAGGTCGTCATCGAACTTGGTCAAATACACGACGTGGGTAGACATTCACTTGATGGCCTTCGGTGACGGTAGTTGTACACGGTTCAAGGTACTTGGCGTTCCTTCGCGATTCCGGAGACATGGTGGAGGTACTTGACACATCATCGTGTAGCCATATTCGGTGTTGTCGGGGCATCGGCTGTAGTCTTGGTGCTTGGCGTTCAACAATCTATTGACCAAGAACGTGTACAGGAGACGAATAGGTCTCTAGCGGTCTTCCGGTCAACGTGAACATGAGGCCAGATCTGGCGAAGGGAAGGGGAGGCGGCCCCGACCCGTGGACCTAGCGTTTGACTGAATTCGAGTCCACGGGTACAAACTGGCAAGCTGCTGCTGCTGTTGGAGGCGAAGCAGGGGCGTGAGTCAGGCGAAGTGGAGGCAGTAGCGGCAGGGCTTGGGGCTGACGATGAGGATCCTGGCGAGGACGACATTCTCCGGCGAGGTGGCGACGGACTTAGGGTGCAGGGGTGCCAAGGCGCTGAGCTGCTGCTGTTCAATGCAGAGGCAGCCAGTGGACGCGGAGGAGGCTGGGAAGATGGGGAGGTCGAGGCCAGTGGTGCTGCAGCATGGTGGCATGATGGCCGGACGTCACGGCGGACGAAGCAGGGAGGCAGAGGAGCGGGATGGTGCTTGGCGGCAGTCGGCAGCGGCAGCGGTGGCCGGCGGACTTGGAGCTCCGGGCGAGGCGGAGAAGTGGTGGCGCGGGCGCGGTCCACGAGATGGTGTGGGGCCGCGGCCTGGTTCTGCGGGATCCATGGCAGCGGCGGTGGGCGTGCTGGCGCCGCCACCATGGCCTTAGCTCTCCGCCCACCTCCGCCCACGTCCTTGACTGGATCTGCCAGCCGCTCCAAGTCCCGCAGCCGCTGACGTCACCGCGTCTTCTTCCCCTGCGCTGCTCGAGAGAGAGCCTCGCCCAAGCCCCGTGCCGCACCTCTGCTTCGTTCGAGCAGAGGACGACGCCTCCCTATCCGCTTCGCCTTGGCCTGCCTCCTCGTTGCGGGCCTCTACACCGGACGGCCCAAGGCCACTAGGTGAGCAGACCCAGATCCAGCGCTCACTAGTCCAGCCCAGTTCCAGCAGATTTGGCCCGACTCATGTTTTTTTCTCTGGATGATTTTAGCTATTTATCCAGAGAACGTCTGTTTTGCAGAAAAACCCTAGTTAATCATACATTTAATATCTCACTAACCGTGCATCATATGTAAATAATTTAAATATGAAAAATGCTTAGAATTTCATCTAGTTTCATAATATGCCACTTTCATCTATGTTTAAAATGATTTATTTAATAACTAAATAACCGTAGCTCCGAATTTCATAATCTTTATATGTAAATGGGGTAAAAAATGCATAGACTAACATGGTGGCATTACTTTGCATGTTTAACAACTCTAAAATATGGTTTAGGGCAGAATAGTACCGAATTTCAAAATTGCATATAAGGATTTTCCGGAATTGTTGTTTGTTGTTCCGGCCTCATTTAAACTTGCCTAAATAGTTAGTTTACTTATACTTCACCTCTTGCCATGCTAACCAACATTTAATTTTGATGTGTAGCATAAACGAGAGTGAACTAAATATTTGAATGTGGTGTTTCGTCAATATGCAACTCGTTGCATATTGAGCTCCGCTTAACTTGTAGTATTGTTTGTTACTCCTTTGCCATGCCATGCCTCATTAAAATGGACATGCATCATATTTAATTGTGCATCATGCCATGATTATGCTTGTTTGTTTACCACGTTGTTTTCTTCTTTCCGGTTGCACTTCTCCTTGATAGTTCTAGTTATGTTGTGATTGTGAGGTCAAGGGCGCCACGATGGGTTACCGCACTGGGTTGTCTTGCCGGTTTTTTTACCATTGTCGAAATATCTTGTGCATTGGGATTCCGAGTCTGATCGTAGGGTCCCGTGATGGAGGATTGTCTCCGCGGATCGTGAGCTTGTCACGGGCTAAGATGGGACACCCCTGCAGGGTTTATACTTCCGAGAGCCGTGCCTGCGGTTATGTGGTAGATGAGAATTTGTTAATATCCGGTTGTAGTGGACTCGAACTAAACTCAACTAAATACACCAACCGTGTGCGTAACCGTGATTGCTTCTTTTCGGGTGCGTTCGAGAAGAGAACACAGTTGGGTTATGTTTGAACGTAAGTACTTCAGGATCACTTCTTGATCAATACTAGTTTGCGACCGTTGCATAGTTTCTCATCTTATTCTTGTTCTAGTAAGTTAGCCACCATACAATGCTTAGTGCTGCTGCAACCTAACCACTTATCCATTTCATACCCATTAAGCTTTGCTAGTCTTAATACCCATGGTAATGGGATTGCTGAGTCCTCGTGGCTCACAGATTACTACAACAACAGTTGCAGGTATAGGTAATGCGATAATCTGATGTGAGAGTGATGCTTGATTGCTTTTGGAGTTATTCTTCTTCTTCTTTGATCAAGGGATAGGTTCCGGGTCAGGAAGCCTGGGATTAGCAGGGTTGATGTCGTTCTTCTTTTTTGTTTGATTTCACCCGTAGTCAGATCCTGCTCTTCTGTATGTTGATTGCTATGTATTGATGAATTGTTGTATTCATGTTGTAGCTTGTGGAGAGTGTAAGCCTTTCCCTTGTATTCTCATCTATTAAGTACATGGTGTGTTGTAATGATATCCACCTTGCTATGCGCTCGAAATGCGATTGTGCCCCAATCATGAATTCATCACGTGATTGGGATAGAATCGCATCTTGGGAGCTACAAGTTGGAATCAGAGCCTTACCGACCTTAGGAGCCCGACTACTAGGGAAAACATTATACACAAAATATTACCAGCAACGCTCTTCAAAATACGACGCTACTGCTATTTAGCAGCAGCGCGTGCCAGAAAAATGCGCTGCTGAAAGAAAAATAGCAGTAGTGCGTCATCTCTAAACCGCACTACTGCTCTAATTGGCATGACCTCGCCATCCAGCTAGTTATAGCAGTAGCGCCCTCCACCGTACCGTGCTACTGCTATAGATGTTAGCAGAAGCGCACATCTATAAAACTCGCTACTGCTAAGTTCAGCCCACAAGTTTAGTCCCACCTCGCTCCGTGAACAGGATGTTTACCACCTTAAATATGTTACTTCTCAAACTATCACAACCACTTGGTCTTCACTGAACTCTATGTGTAGAATTTGTGGCTGCAATATGAGCCTTCTCCGGTTCCTACCAGAGAGGACTCATATTGACAATTCAGATTGTACACAAAAAGATCATTGATGGCCAACATATTTTTGCATTGATAAACAATGTATTTTTGCATGCTTACATTTAGCAGTACCGCTTTTAATTGTAAAGCGCTACTGCTAGTCCAACTTAGCAGTAGCGCTCATCTCCGCCCAGCGCTACTACTATTCTCCTTAGCTGTAGCGCTTTTTCGTACCCGCCCTACTACTAACCCTACCTTATCCCCACGCCGCTGACCCTCTCTCTCACTCACTCTCCCTCTCAGTCACTCTCGCCCGCGCCGATAACCGTTGTCATTCGTCGCCGCCGTCGTCCGTCCGCCACCGAGGTACTCCCTCCTTCTGTCCCTCCTCCTCCCACCGTGCCCTCCTCTCTCCGCTTGCAGCCGCCCCCTCCTCCCTCCTCCGCTGGCAGCCATCCTCCCACCGCTCCTCCCTCCTCCTCCGGTCGGCCCCTCCCCCTCCTCCTCCGGCTGCCCCCTCCCCCTCCTCTCTCCTCTATCCAAGTTCTTTTTATCTTATCAAGTCTTGCCTCTCTTTTCAACCGGAGTGTTGCCTGAATTCTTCCTTTCTCATATCATTTTAACCGGAGTGCTTTCAAAATCTATCTTGTCCCTTGAGCGCTTGGTTCTCATTGTATTCCTGGCTCCTCTTCCTAACGTGATGTTCTCAACTTCATTCATATCAATTGTCTTCTTTCTTTCAAGTTGTTAAATCACCAAGGTTCTTTGGTTTCACTCTTTTGTCAAGAAGCAACTTTGTTTGACCTCCTCCTTTTCCGCTTCTCTCCGGTGCCATCCTTAGATCTTGTAAGTGGAGGAGAGTTGTAACGACCCGAGAATGATGCTCCAGATGCCTTCCATATATTTCGTGATCGCCGTGTGATTTTGTTTGTTGCATTATCATGTCATCATTTGCATTGCATCGGCACTCCATTGCCGTCATTGTTTTCATAAAGCCTGCATCCGTTCATAGTTGTTGCGTCCCTCCCTTGCCTTCGTTGATCGTTCCGAGACCAACCAGGTTCTCGATTCTCTCTTGTTTGACCACCTTATCTCTCTGCACAGCCATGGACTCCCCTTCGCAACCTCGCGCATGTCCAAATGCTTCCTGAACCCGACCCGCTCAGTCATCACTGTTGTATTCGAATCATCTCTGAACATCTTCAAAATATCTTTGGTTCGTTGTTGGACTCTCCTAATCTATTTTGCTCGGACCGTCCGATTACGATCGGAGGGACCAAATGACCCTAAACCTAGCCAACTTGCTATAAATAGACCCCTAACCCTAAATTTTAGGAGCAATGTACCATCCCTCCCGCCGCCGCCGCCAGCCAACTACCCACTCCTCTTCCACCTCGGGACCCCTCCTGATCCTTATCCACCCAACCAGTGCCTCTCCTGGTCTCCTCCTCATTTCCCCTCCTCTACTCGTTCGTCCCCGACCATCTCGCTCTACTAGCAGGCCAATGCCTCCACCGTCTTCGACAACCGCGTCACCAGGACCCCCATGGCCTCAAGCCCCTTGCGTCGAGCAACCCTCCTGGTCGCCTCCCTCCTCCCATGCTTCGATCCAGGGCGGATCAAAACCAGTGCCCGAGCCCTCCTCTACCTCTTCTCGAGCTCGATCACCTCAATGTAGTTTTCCCCTTTGTCTTCCCCTTTGCCTCATATCTCTCTCTCTCTTTCTAAATTGCAGCAACAGGAGCATCGCCATGAACGCCCGTCGCCAGACGTCTCTACAGCCGTTCCTCATCAAATCCAACGCCTCCTTGAACGGAGGCCACCTCGTGCCGCCGGTCGCCTCCCCATGCTAGTTCCGAAGCGCCCAGTCCTTTGTCTCCATGTTGGATTTGTTGCCCTATCAAGTTCCTGGAGCTGCTACTCCTCCCTGCATCGCCTCGCGCTCGCTGCCGCCTTCAGCTACCCAAGGTCCTCCTCCTCACCGCCGCTGCTCCGGCGAGCACCACCAGGTCATGGCGCACCTACCCTCCATCTCTCCCTTCTGCTCCCTCTCACATCTCTTTCTCTCTCTCTCTCTTAACCAGGACACTGCTGCCATGGCCTTAGCTCTCCACCCGCCTCCACCCACGTCCTCGATTGGATTCGCTGGCCGCACCAAGTCCCGCAGCCGATGATATCGCCGCGTCTTCTTCCCCTATGCTGCTCGAGAAATAGAGCCGTGCACAAGCCCCGTGCCGCACCTCTGCTTCGTTCGAGCAGAGGACGACGCCTCCCTGTCCGCTTCGCCTTGGCCTACTTCCTTGTTGCGGGCCTCTACACCGAACGACCCAAGACTACTATGTGAGCAGACCCAGATCCAGCGCTCACTCGTCTAGCCTAGTTCCAGCAGATTCGGCCCCACTCATGTTTTTTTCCTATAGTCTGTTTCATAATATGCCACTTTCATCTACGTTTAAAATGTTTAAAATGCTGTTTGATTAAATTTGCTCTAATGCCATGCTAAAATGATTTATTTAATAACTAAATAATCGTAGCTCCGAATTAATAATCTTTATATGTAAATGGGTTAGAAAAATGCATAGATTAACATGGTGGCATTACTTTGCATGTTTAGCAACTATAAAATATGGTTTAGGGCAGAACAGTACTGAATTTGAAAATTTCATATGAGGATTTTTCGGAATTGTTGTTTGTTGTTCCGGCCTCATTTAAACTTGCCTTAATAGTTAGTTTACTTATGCTCCACCTCTTGCCATGCTAACCAACATTTAATTTTGATGTGTAGCATAAACGAGAGTGAACTAAATATTTGAATGTGGTGTTTTGTCAATATGCAACTCGTTGCATATTGACCTCCACTTGTAGTATTGTTTGTTACACCATTACCATGCCACGCCTCATTAAAATGGACATGCATCATATTCGATTGTGCATCATGCCATGATTATGCTTGTTTGTTTACCATGTTGTTTGCTTCTTTCCGGTTGCGCTTCTCCTTGATAGTTCCAGTTATGTTGCGATTGTGAGGACCCGTTCGACTACATTGGTTCGTCTACTTCATGGACTCATTCTTCTTCCTAGCGGGATGTCAGACAAGATGACCTTCACCTTGGATCTCACTACTATCTTTGCTATGCTAGTTGTCTCGATGTTATCGCTATGTCGCGCTACCTACCACTTGCTTCTCAGGCCTCCCAATATGCCATGATAAGCCTCTAACATTTTTCCACCTTCCTAGCAAACTGTTTTTTGGCTATGTTACCGCTTTGCTCAGCCCCTCTTATAGCATTGCTAGTTGCAGGTGCAGTTGCAGGTTGTTCCATGTTGGGACATGGATATCATGGATATCATGGGATATCACAATATCTCTTTTTTAATTAATGCATCTATATACTTGGTAAAAGGGTGGAAGGCTCGACCTTTTGCCTGGTGTTTTGTTCCACTCTTGCCGCCGTAGTTTCCTTCATACCGGTGTTATCTTCATTGATGCATCCCTAACACGATGAGGGTTTATGGGTCGCTCTTGAGAGTTCGCTTTGAATAAAACTCTTCTAGCAAGGCCCAACATTGGTTTTACCATTTGCCTAATAACAACTAAAACTTGCATAGGTACCGGCTAGCAACCTAGGTCTCTTAATCAACCCCCCGGGCCAGTGCTCCTCATGAGTGTTAGTCCACCTACCTAGCAGTCGGCGGTGCCTCCTCGGGGCAACTCGATGGCATTTTGGCTATTGCCCACTACTCATAGACGGTGTTGTCCTAAGAACAAGATACGCGCGGCTCCTAACGGGGTATTGCCGCACTGGGTGGTCTTGCTAGTTTTATTTTACCATTGTCTAAATGTGTTGTGCACTAGGATTCCAAGTCTGATCGGAGGGTCCCACGATGGAGGATTGTATTCGCGGATCGTGAGCTTGTCATGGGCTAAGTTGGGACACCCCTGCAGGGTTTAAACTTAAGAGAGCCGTGCCCGCGGTTATGTGGCAGATGGGAATTTGATAATATCCGGTTGTAGTGGACTCGAACTAAACTCAATTAAAATACACCAATTGCATGCGTAACCGTGACTATCTCTTTTTGGGTGCGTTCGAGAAGAGAACACGGTTGGCTTATGTTTGAATGTAAGTAGTTTAGGATCACTTCTTGATCATTACTAGTTTTCGACCGTTGCATAGTTTCTCATCTTATTCTTCTACTCGTAAGTTAGCCACCATAGAATGCTTAGTGCTACTACAACCTCACCACTTATCCATTTCATACGCATTAAGCTTTTCTAGTCTTGATACCCATGGTAATGGGATTGCTGAGTCCTCGTAACTCACAGATTACTACAACAACAGTTGCAGGTACAGGTAATGAGATGATCTGACGTGAGAGCGTTGCTTGATTGCTTTTGGAGTTCTTCTTCTTCGATCAAAGGATAGGTTCTGTGTTGGGGAGCCTGTGATTAGCAGGGTGGATGCCGTTCTTCTTTTTCGTTTGATTTCATCCGTAGTCGGATCCTGCTCTTTTGTATGTTGATTGCTATGTAATGAACTATTGTATTCATGTTGTAGCTTGTGGCGAGTGTAAGCCTTTACCTTCTATTATCATCTATTCAGTACATGGTATGTTTTAATGATATCCACCTTGCTATGCACTCGAAATGCGATTGTGCCCCGATCATGAATTCATCACGTGATTGGGATAGAATCGCATCTTGGGCACTACACCATGCATGGATGCAATGTGGCCAAATGATGTCTGCCCCCGGTATCTCAAAATCAAATCAGTCTGACCTTGTTCAATGTGTATACAGTATAGCAACTGATATAGCATGCTCGTTTCCAAACCACACCACGCAAATCTCAGTTATATTCATGCATGCATGGGTTTCAAACATCATGATCTCTTATTCAAATATTTGAATTCAACTTTACATTGATTATGACCTCACCTAGTCTTTTACACCCACACAATCGTCTTCTCTTTGTAATTGTACCACTAACTTTCTCTCGTGCATGCATGCACACACACTACAACTCGGCATTATCCATCGCACACATGCAATCTTTTTCTTCAGGTCGGTCTCCCATGCATGCACACACGTCCCCCTCTTCATCATATCAGGCATTCTTTATCTCTCGCATGCATGCGCAATGATCGATGTTCCTCTATGTGTGTGTATATATAGCTAGGCCTTTCCCAGTTTTCCACAGAAACCGATCGATCTATATATCTAGTGAGGTCTCACCCTATTTCCCACGTACACATCGATCAATCTATACCTCTCTATATAGGATAACATAGCTAATACAACAACATTAATTATATATCCAATGTCCACCTCTCATCTTCCATGCTTTCCGCTTCATCTCTCAGACGCGCCCACAGTGGCGAAGACAGGGGCAGCAAGGGCCCTGCCCCCCTAACATCAATAATTATTGAGGCTAATATGAATGTGATCAGTAGATCAATTGCTGGTAAAATGGTTTAAGTTGATGAATTGGCCCTCCTCGTAAAGGATTAGCAATGCTTGCCCCCTAGCTCATTTGTTTTTCATGGCTCCGCCACTGCGCGCAATAGCGCACGTTCTCGCCCCCTCTCTTTAAATACGGATCTCGCACTTGTGCACTTCTTCATAGTCTCCCTCCACTTGGCCCCTCGCACCATCTTCCAGGCCCCCACCTGATTTTGCCACATGTACAATCTAGAAGACTCCATGGTTGAACTTAAGCATAATGCACAAACCTCAAACCACAAGTGCTTATCCTTTGTTCTAGAATCTTCCGTATCATAACTGCCCAAACTTTTTTCTAGTTGAATTGCCATTATATGTTTTTTACTTTATGATTTACAACGCACAATTCCATGAATCATAAATCGATTAACTTTTTTATAAAAACTAATTGATTTTGAATGAGATGAACTATAAGAATTAAATGAACGTCTACATCATGCATATATGACTCAAAGCTTACATGCTATAGTGTGGTATTTATTTATAATTTGGTTGCCAAATCTGATGCGTGCAATGCATGTGTACCCGACTAGTACTTCCAGTATGTGCAAAACATGTAAATTCGAATTCCAATGGCACGCTACACATTGTCTCTCTTTCAGTTCATGAAGCCACGTGGCACATGTGGAGGCGTTGTCACGACCTCCTTGTGTGGATTGATCACAGTGACATGCTGCGGGTTCCAGAAGAATGTACTTGTCCTCTCTCATGCACGCTGGCAGTACATGCACGAAGCGAGGATGTGCACGCAGGCACTCATTCCCTTGCACGGACATGCGGGTGCATGATGGGACACATTTTTGTACGAAGATCCACCCGATGTGATAATTTGACACGTGTAAAGTCCTTCACTCCATTGATGGTCAATTCATACAGCGCATGCAAATTGAGTGGATGCGAGGGAGGAAATAGTTGAGAAAGACATTACTACTCCACTTCGTGCATGCAAGTAGATAAATCATGGGTTGCTACTTCCATTGGTATCCTTCGTATTTTGTGCCAATTTTGACCATATTTATAAGTAACATAATATTTATGCATGTCATAAAAAGTGGCACAAAAACAAGGGGCCAATAAACCAGGACGCAGGCTGCATGATCTATTTTTGCTAGGGCTATTGTTGGTGGCCTTTGTATTTAAATATGGATGGAGTGGAGTAGTACTATCTTTATCTTAGCCTCGTAGGGATCTCCCAGCACCCAGTCTCGCCTCCTCGCCTCACCCACTGGATCCCGCCATGGAGGATCCCGCCATGGATAATCCCTTAGATCCCAGGATCCTGCAGGCTGCCCTCTCGCTGCAGCCCGCAGCACTGCCGCCTTTGAGCGAAACCCACATGTATTTTAGAGAGGATCCATTACTCTAGAATCACAGATCGGTGGTGCCGGAGGACATGCCAAGGCTGCATTTCACGTGGTGGCAAGCAAGGGCATCGTTTGGAGAGAAGTTCAAAGGAGCTATGCCTGGCGCAGCACAAGGTGGAGGCGCAAGTCAATCTCAGGGGAGAGATGCTGAGGGATGTCAGCATCTGGCAGTGTCTCATTGATTTTGAGCTAGGGCTAATGGCAGAAATCATATTCATGGAGTCAACGCGGAGGAAAGAACGAGCATGCATGCGGAATGGCATGAGCATCCAAGGCAACTGTTCAAATGGGTGGTAGGAGAAGCCAAATCATGGGACCAGCTATGGTGGTGCCATAGGGCCTGCATCATAGGCGAGGTGAGCTGCCCTGCTGCCCCGCCAGCGATACAATGGCCTACTCGGTTGTTCCTACAGTGAACTTGCAGCACCATGGCAGTTTGCAATTGTGACAATCACTCCATCTATATGTATTGTATTCCTGTGAAATACTTGGCCGTTTGGAAAAAAGATGGTAATTTATTTATCACTAGTTTTTGAATGCTTTGGTCGTGACAATCACCCAAAGCCACAACCAAAAGTCTGCATCGCGTAATACTTACGGTCGGTCGCACCAATAGACAGTCGGTCGGACCCGCAACACACATCGTCTTGGTATGACATGTGTGAACAGTCACATCACTGACTTGTGCGACCGCATTTGAGCAGTGGTACTTGAAATTCTGTTCCAGGAAACTCATCGGGAGCTGTTTCGGGCCCCGAAACCAAAACCATCAATTAATCTTTACCTTGTTCCCATCACATTCCAAAGTGTATAGTATAATTAAGTGCAAACCATCTCACACCTAGTACGTATCAAACATGAATGTGTTCCCACTATGTGGGTTTTAGTACTAGTGCTAGTACTAGGTTATAAAAAGGGGAACTAGTACCTAGGCAAAAGTCACAATACCTCTTCCTCCTCATATGTGTTTCTTGTCGGTCCGTCCTTGCCATGGACGGTGTGCAGAGCTCTAGGTCGAGAACTACTTGTAACAACGGAGCGGCAACCAAGGCCGCGAAAAAGGGGAGGGATCGCCGCCTGGAAGAGACCTCGAAAGATCTCTCACGGGCAGGCGAGGGCTCCTAGGAGTGTCCTTGCCGCGGAGGCGAACATGCCGAGCTGGCGATGCTAGAGTCGTTATCCCTCGACGACATGCCCGATCAGCTAAATAAGAAGGAGGAGTTCATCAACGGCTTGGTGGAGCTGCTGAAGGAGGGCCTCAATGACATGCTTGTTGAGCTCAGTGAGCTGGGGGAGTTGACCGCTGGCTTGGTGATGCTGCTGAAGAAGAGCATTGCCTCGGATAAGAAGGCGACTGGCGGTATCCTGCAACTTCAGGAGGACAAGGCGAAGCTCTACCACGAGCTCGACCTGTTGAAGGAGGAGAACGATGGCTAGAAGAAGCTGCATGAGAAGAGTAATTCGTCGATGAAGATGCTGCAGGCCCTCGTCATGGAATAGAAGGAGGAGTTGGCGAAGCTCCGCATCAAGCACACGACTGTTGTCAAGGTACATAATGCGGCCGTGGAACAAATGATGAAGGCTCGCGTCGAGAAATCCCTCATCATGGACGGAATGAATAAGATGGTGGAGGTTATGCACAAGGAGAAGGAGGTCATGGAGGCGATGAAGAAGCAGTTATGACTCCG
>NC_057806.1:262442112-262450874 GCF_018294505.1 Triticum aestivum | reverse complement strand
TCTTCCTACTTCTTTTGCTCCTATGTTTCTACTTTTGCTTCGGGTGTTTCGCCGCTCATTTTCTCTGTGAGGCATGGATAGAACAATGCTAACGATGAGCGGCGCCGTGGGATCGATGTCTAGCAAATTAGATCATTTTTATCGCCATATCACACTAGGCTGCCGTGTTTCGTGCTCCTCCGTCGTACTAGTACTCCAGTGGAAAACTTGAGTATACCGCATAGTTCTTTGCTCCTCCTCAAGTCATCCGCAACACTTATACGAGCAGTCAAATCACAAGGCCCCACCTTCCAACAGTAATGAGTAGTCAAATCACAAAGGCCCTCGCCTCTCATGAAACCGACCAAGCGAGACTGCCCCACCCTCTAGCCTTTTAATTGTATACTTGTGTAGAGTAGTAGTATCGATGGATTGTGCCATGGAGCCAAACTAACAAGATGAAATTAACAAAAAAGGTGGTACATACAGAGAGCGCTCATCGCCAAAATATGCATATAGTACTATTAAAAAAACTAGTACGTGCTTAAATGGGGTGCTAAATTCTATTAAAGACATTAGCATACCTTTTTAATTCTTGGGTTTTTATTATTTATACCACCAGTGGTGTATCACTACTTAGTTTTACAATTAGAATTTACAACTACTCAAAAATGCCATCGATCTATGAGATTCTTGCTCAAAAATGCAATTAGATATCTCAAAAATGACATCGTTCCTATCGGGGATATACCCCACGGTATGACCCGACTGGAGTTATAACCCGGCTGGGACTTTGTAAACCGGCAGGTGTTAAGTTAGATGATAACCCGGCAGGTGTTAAGTCAGATGATAACCCGGCATGTGTTAAGTCAGATGATAACCCGGCAGGTGTTAAGTCAGATGATAACCCGGCATGTGTTAAGTCATAACCCGGCATACAATCATAACCCGGCAGACAATCATAAATCGGCAGGAAGTCATAACCCGGCATACAATCATAACCCGGCAGACCTTCATAAACCGGCAGACAGTCATAACCAGGGAGACAGAGTCGCCTAGGGTTATGAAGTCTGAGACATTATGAAGCCCGAAACGTTATGAATCCCAAGACGTTAAGAAGCCCATGAAGATAAGTCATGATAGTTTAAGTCTTAATCCGAGTTGGACTCTACATGTAACCCGTCCCTTCAACTTATATAAGGAGGGGCAGGGCACCCCAAGGAGGGGGAGAAAATAAGGGATAAGATTAGAGATAACTTGGAGAGCCGGTTTACAACGACTCCCTCGTGATGATAATACGACCTAGCCACAAACAACATGTAGGGTTGTTACCAGATGATGTTTCCCGGGGCCCGAAGCTGTCTAAATCCTTGTCTTCTATTGCGTTTCTTGATTCCGCTCAACCCCTCTCAAGCTACCACATAGATGCGTTGGTCTCACGACTAAGTCCTCACACTAGAACATCTAACGTGACAATTCCACGATAGTTGGCGCCCACCATGGGGCCTGCGCATGGTGGTGTTGAGTTCTTGGAGGGACCTCTTCAGGGATTGAGAAGCTCGTGATGTGTTGGGTGAACAAGAGCAGGCACAGAAAACATCATCGCCGACGAACAGTCAAAACAACATATACAAGGTTTTTGTTCAAGAGAAAAATTAAAGGTTGCATGTTCAACGTCTGCTACACAGGCCATGGTAAACCGCCGACTCCCAAGGAGGAGAGAGATCGGTTCGAGGAGTTGTTTCCTTCACGGTTCAACAACAACAATGACAAAGCATGATAAAAAAAGGAGATGTCCATGGCCCGGAGTAGGAAACAACTTTTACTCGGGAATCAACGTCGACCCGCCATCGATGGCCTTGTTGACCCACTTCGTCGAATTCCGCCACTGTATCTACGATCTGAAGCCGGATTCGAGCCCCTTCACCTCTGTTGTTCAGATCCAAGCCGGAACCGAGTTGGCCTTTTGCCTGTCTTTGTTGAATCGCTCTGAGAGCCAGCCATGAGTCGCCGCCGAGTCTCCATGGTGGTTGAGCCACCACCGCCGTCGCCCCGCCTTGCCGACGCCCCTCTGCAATCACATTCTACCTCGTCAGGGGCTTTCTCAGCCGCGGACATACCGGGTCGTCACGGTCTTGCTCAACCTCGATCCAACCCACCGCACCTCTACTCCGAATCGCCGGACCAGCTTCGCTTTTTGAGCCGCCAAGCTACAAGCCGCTGCACCGCCTCGTCAAGCCGGGCACACCTCTTCTGTGCCAAGCCACCGCCGCTGGCGTGTCAAGACGCCATGATGCGGAGCATCCTATGGACATCACCATGTCAAGAGTTCATTCGGCAAGTGACACCTGCGACATCTCCTTCACATACATAAAGGTGAATCCTCTCCTTTACACATGCTCACTTGACTCCTTCGAGGATGGTATACTACTTGACCCTCCATCGTGCATGCATAGGTATTGTCAGAGCTTCAGGAATGTCGAGGAGGAGTGCAAGCGCCAAGGAACAACTACACCATCCATGAGGGAAGCATGGAATAGAAGGAAGAAAAAGCCTGGACAAGTTTCTGGAAAGCCCGGAACATCCGGCCGCTGCCCGGAACTTCCGGCACCCGGAACCTCTGGCCGTCCTGGAACTTCCAGCCCTGACGCATCGAAGCCGCCCGAGAGTGTGCCAACTCTCTGGATAGCCTGGACCTTCGCCCGGAATCTCCGGCGCCCGGACCTTCCGGCCGTCCCCGGAACTTCTGGCCCTGCCTGAGCGCAGACACTCGGGCCGAAGCCCATGTACCCCTTCGCCCCTCACTTACCCCTTCATGGACCTAGACTATATATACTCCTCCACCTCCTCCTTTCTAGGGTTAGCGTTGGTTTAGCTTATTTGAGAGATAGAGCTACGCTCATCCATATCGGATCTACTCCACGAGAGAGACCGCTGCCTCTACGGAGAAGATCCCTTTGGATTCAAGACCTCCTTTTGAAGAACTCAAGACCTCCTCACGGAGAAGACCGGCTACCTATGTATCGTCCCTAGTTGATTGCGTATCGTGTACCTTCCTTTGTGTTCATGGTTCTAGCGCATGTGTGATCATACTTGTTGGTTTGAGTGTTCTCTTTTGTTCCCCTCGTGATTTTCCCCTCGTTTCCCTCCTCGTGTTTTTCGCGTTCTTCGAGGAATCTGCTCCTTTAGTGAAAGATCGGCCTTTAGGGTTCTACCCTACATCATCTTGGTATCTAGAGCCATGTTGATCACGATTTCGGAGCCTCCCCTCTTTGTTTTCTAGTCTAATTTTGTTGTGTTCTTCCCCAATTTTGAAAATTGCCACCAAAAATAGTCCCAATTGTTTTTTGTGATTTGTTGGTTTGACGATGTTTTGTTGATTTTGATCCATGGATTCGCTGTGTTATGAGTGGATCTATCATTCCCCTTCTTTTCCCCCATTTCTATCCGCAAAAACTTCCCAATTTTGAACTTGGAAATCGAGTTTTTCCGCCCCCGTTCTCAGATCCGGAATTTAGGGTTCGTCCTGGAAGAAATTCCATGACCCCCGGAACTTCCGGACTCCCCGGGAACTTTCGTCCCCCGGAACTTCCGTCCTACCCCCGAAATTTCCGGGCTAAACAGAAAGTTTACCCCAAAAATCCCCAGACTCCCCGCACTTTTTCCGCGACCCCCGGAACTTCCGGCCACCCCCCGGAACTTCCGGCCCTAGGCCCAGAACTTCCGGCCTAACCCGAAACATTGCACATAATTTGAGCATCAACCTTCTTCACCGTTTTCATCACAACTTTTCACTCCGAACTCCGATTTGAGTGTTCTTTGGCTCGTTTTGAAGCTATCGACGTGCCCGACGACCACACCTTGGTTTCATCACCTTTTGACTCCATCAAAGTTTTGGAACTTTGGCATCTTTGCCTAGGGCTTCCACCACATCATCCGCTACACCACCACCGACTTCCGCAACCTAACCAATTTTCTTCCCCATCGCATATGTGGTTGCTTGAGTAGTGATTCGAGTCTCCTAATATGTTTCGGCTACTTAGGGACGGTTGCTTTCTCATCAACCACCACCACCACTTCCGCATAGGCTTACCCACCATACACTTCTGCCACCCCAACCTAACCCAATTTTGTTTGTGTTGTGAGTTGTGTCTCCTAAGGTGTTTCGGCTACTTAGGGACCGTGCTTCCAACTCCGACACCGTGTATAGTCCACCACCTTACACTCCATTTCCACATTGCCTACTTGCATAACCCATCATTCCACCACCGCATCCCGCTACCACCATTTTGACATTCGGCATTTGAGATTTTGAGTTCGCGGTTTTTTCGTTTCCTAAGGTGTTTCGGCTACTAAGGGACGACTCTCCATCATATTGTTATCTCCATCAAGATCACCGCCACTCATCATCGCCAATGATGGTAACCTCCATATCATTTTGGTATCGTGGTATTCCTCCATTGTATTTTCCCTTGCCATTGCATTGATAACCCCTAGCCCATTTTGCGTCACTTGCCTATCGAGACTAGCCCTTTGAGTATTGCCGACAACGTTACTTGTGCACATTAGTGATCATCGAGCTACACCTCCCAGGCATACATACCATACCATAGGTATCATCTTGTTATCATATTATCTCGTGTGCCTCAAGTTTGTTCCCGCATATACACAATAGCTATCTTGGTTTGTGCATTTCGCAAAGTGGCCATACAAAAAAGAGAATAAGCTTTTAAGCAAAGAAAAAGAGTGAACAAAGAGCTTGTAAGCAAGTGCCATAGCATCATACCACATTGTCATATAAGATCATCTTGGATCATAACACCGAGAGCCATACATACATAGCATACTTGTGATAGAAAGTTGATACATTTTGCATCTTATAGGTTGTGCGCAAGTGTCGTATCCGCCTATAGAGCAATCGTGCTAGCGTCTCTCTTTAGTTGTGCAACATGAGCGTTTTTCGTGGATTCCACATTTTGTGCTCATCCTTGGTTGCACGACCCCATTTATCTATCTGTGTGTTCCGTGTGCCACATATTGCTATTGGTCTACTTGTTTCACTTGCGAATTTGTGAATCTCTTTCAACATTATTGACTCTTGCTAACATTTTGCACCAAAGTTTTGTGCCACTATCCTCATCGAGCTCCACCATAAGCCTTATTTGTGTAGGTGTGAGAAACCGACAAGAATTGGTACCAATTGTGCTATTTCCTTGTCCACATTGGAGTGATCATTGATCCACTTTCAACTTCGGTCAAGGTACATTTGGTATTCATTCTTCTCTTTCTCCCACTCATATTTGCTCGAGTCTTGTCATGGATAGGCAAGGCATTCCATCTTCGATCTACAACAACAAAGACGAGTTCGATGCCACGAACAACTCCACCAACGCCAAGATGCAAGCTCAAATGGAGGAGATCAAGGCCCTCATCAAGTCCTACAAGCGGTCTTCCTCATCTTCGAGAAGACACTCAAGAGCACATGCCTCCGAGCTACCATCTCCGGCAAGATCACATCGACATCGACACCATCACCAACAAGGACGTGAAGGTCAAGAGCTCAACACCAACAACCGCTCAACGACTTCACCATCCCCCTTGGCATCGTCGCCAAGCGACTTCAAGGCATCTTCGCCTACGGACATATGGCATCTTCACCCACAAGCACCTCAAGAGAAGCTCCCCAAGCTCAAGTCCACGACTTCCATGAGCTACTACGACCTCGACATCGACCACGCGATTCCTTTCTATGGGACTCAAGAACCCGAGGAGTATCTCGAGTGGGAGCGTTTGATGGACAACTACCTCAAGCTACATCAAGTTCCTCCCGAAGATCAAGTGAAGTGCGCCATAAGGAACTTCCACGACTACGCGTCCACTTGGTGGCTTCACACACCTTCGGAGACCTACAACATGAGTTGGCCCAAGACGAAGTTTGTGCCTCCAACCTACACGGAACAACTTCAATGCCAATTGGAGAACACCGTCCAAGGATCCAAGTCCATCGACGAGTACTTCAAGGAGATGAAGATTGCCTTGCGATGAGCTGGCGTTGACGACACCATTTCGATGAAGTTCCACTTCATGATGGGACTACACAACGACATCTCCAAGACAATCTTCCTCGAGAACTACAAGTCCCTCGATGACAACTACATTGGTGCTCTCAAGGCGGAACAAGAACTCATGAAAGCCAAGGCTTCTCGACCCCAAGCACACTTCTCGAAGACCAAGCTCCAAGAAGGCGAGCATGAGGATAGTATCACCAAGATGTCCAAGCCCGACGAGCTCCAAGACGATGCTCCCAAGTTCGACTTCACCGCCATCCATCTTTGTGGCATTGATGGTGCTGAGTCTACTTTGACTATTTTTCAAGACAGTGTGGCGACGACTACGACTATAGAGCCAATCAAGGAACATGCTTTGGAGGCGAGCGACATGGTGACGAGCAAGGATGATGTTTCCATCTTAGGAGGCGAGAGTGATGATGTGCCATCTTTGGCCTTCATCCACGGCGACGACAATGAGACGGTTGAGCATGGGATTTTCCCTTCGACCACGGTGACATGCGATGATTTGAGTGACTTTAGCCACCATATTGAGAGTGAGAGTGACTTCACCACTAGCCCCATATGTGATGTGTTGCCACTATTCCCATGTGAGGAGAGCCATAACCCCCACCACTTGAGTGAGATGAGTGACTCAATCATATGTGAGATTGAGTGCACCTATTTTGTGGGAGTGACTGAACCACCACATAGAGAGATTGAGATAGTTAATAGGTCATGTGGGGCCACTTTCAACACTAACGACTTGACCTCTACCTCTATTGTGTCTTCTTATTTGGTGCTAGGTACCATCTATGATGACGCGCCGACTCGCGATGACTTCGTCCTCCCTTTGGACAAGACGATGGCCATCGTGGAATATGATGCACCCCCCACATGGTTCCATCAAGATGAAGATGACCACCATTTGGTCTTTCCCACCTCACCTACACCACTTGAGTGGAATGAACAAGGTAACATAGGTGAAGGTGTTTCTCTAGTCCCACTAGTGGACATTCTTGACATTGATGGCTTGCATGATGCTGATCCCCCTATTGACATGCTTCATGCTAGTATGATTTCCGCATGCGATGATTTACCCATTTATGATGAGTTTGATGATTGTCATGTGGAGTTTATTAGTTGTGATGCCATGTTGCATAGGATATCTTGTGACAATTCTTTAGGTCACATCATGTTTGCCAATCCGCTTGACTTGTCATATGCTATGCATGAGATCAATCATATGTCATATTTGCAATCTCTTCATAGTGACTATGCATATGCTATTAAAATAAACCCAATTTGCACATATGGCATAGGTGACAAGCCTATGGTTATTGGCATTTGTTTCTTTGTGATGATATTGACATGCTACCTTTGCATCATTTATCTCATATGCCATGCCATAATCACCTAGCTTCGGATATGCATTGTTTTGGATATTGTCCATTTTCTCCATATGATGTTTCCATTGTTGATCATGAGGAGACCCCCATAGTTTCCTCATACATGTTTGGAGATTTTGATCACTCCCATCCATTGCATGATCCCAATACTTACGTGCACAATATGCTTCCCATGAATAAACATGCTATTGATGTGCCATATACTTGTATGCTCAATTTGCATCCCATCATGTTATACACAATAACTATTCTTTCATGATGGATGACATGTTCTTATACCATGCATCAAATTTCTTTGAGCAATGCTGTAACGCCCTCGATGCGGCTCTATCTCCTACGTGTCGAAGCACGACTTAGAGGCATAACCGCATTGAAAGCAATGTCGCAAGTAAGGAAATCTTCACAACATCCCATGTAATATAGATAATAAAAGGGGAAGGTACATAGTTGGCTTACACTCGCCACGTCAAACAAAGTACATAAATAGCATTACATCATTCAATCACTCATGGCCCGACTATGACACCAAAATAAAAGATCAACCCAACATGCGACACGGTCCCAATCGCCCCAACTGGGCACCACTACTGATCATCAGGGAAAGACACATAGTAACGACAGGAAGCTTCATCGAACTCCCACTTGAGCTCAAGCGAATCATCTGGAACGGAGTCGTCTAGCCCTGCATCTGGTTTGGAAGTAATCTGTGAGCCACATGGACTCAGCAATCTCGCACCCTCGTGATCAAGACTATTTAAGCTTATAGGTAAGGCAAGGTAAAATGTGGAGCTGCAGCAAGCGACTAGCATATATGGTGGCTAACCTGTTCGCAAAAGAGGGTGAGAAGAGAAGGCAAAGCGCGAACGAATAACTAGAGAACAACCTGCGCAAGCACTACTCCAACACCGTGTTCACTTCTCGGACTCCACCGAGAAGAGACCATCACGGTAACACACACGGTTGATTCATTTTAATTAAGTTTAGGTTCAAGTTATCTACAACCGGACATTAACAAATTCCCATCTGCCCATAACCGCGGGGACGGCTTTCGAAAATTCAAATCCCTGCAGGGGAGTCCCAACTTAGCCCATGACAAGCTCTCACGGTCAACGAAGGATATACCTTCTCCTGAGACATTCCGATCAGACTCGGTATCCCGGTTCTACAAGACACTTCGACAAGTTAAAACAAATCTAGCAACACCACCCAGATGTGCCGACAAATCCCGATAGGAGCTGCACATATCCTGTTCTTATGGCACACCAGATGAGCAAGACGTCCGGTAGGCCAGCCCAGAGTTGCCCCTGGTAGCCCCGGACATCGCTCG
>NC_057806.1:262439492-262441912 GCF_018294505.1 Triticum aestivum | reverse complement strand
AGTCCGCGAAACCCAAGGGAAAAAGGCTAGGTGGCAAATGGTAAAACCAATGTTGGGCATTGCTGGAAGAGCTTTATTCAAGGCGAACTGTCAAGGGGTTCCCATTATCACCCAACCGCGTAAGGAACACAAAAATCCGAGAACATAACACCGATATGACCGAAACTAGGGCGGCATGAGTGGAACAAAACACTAGGCGAGAGGCCGAGCCTTCCACCCTTTACCAAGTATATAGATGCATTAAGATAACAAGATAATATAATGATATCCCAACAAGTAAACAATGTTCCAACAAGGGACGGTCTCCAATCTTCACCTGCAACTAGCAACGCTATAAGAGGGGCTGAGCAAAGTGGTAACATAGCCAATTAACAGTTTGCTAGGACATGGTGGGTTAGAGGTTTGACATGGCAGTTTGGGAGGCATGATAAGCAAGTGGCAGGCATCATAGTATAGGCATAGCAAAAGAGCGAGCATCTAGCAATGCAAAGATAGAAGTGATTTCGAGGGTATGATCATCTTGCCTGCAAAGTTGTCAGAGTTGACTGGATCCTCGAAAGCAAACTCAACGGGCTCCTTGTTAGCGAACTCGTCTCCCGGCTCTACCCAAACAAGACAAACAAACAAACGGAACACAATCAACCACGTGCAAAGCTCAAACAACATGATGCAAACATGGTATGCTATGCGGGATGCGATATGTGATCCATATGCAAGATTTGACAAGGAATGAATGAACCTGGACTCAACTTGGAAAACCAAGTGTGCCACTGGAAAGGTGAGGTGATTTCGGTTGAAATCTATATAAAGAACACCGGAATCGGAGACACGGTTTGGAAATGGCAAGCAATTCAAATATGGCACCGGTCTGTGATATACAGCAAGTAGCCATCTAAATGCAACAAGTTAAACATGCTAAAGCACTCAAACATGGCAACAAAATACATGGCAGGAATCCATTCATGATGCTTAACAAAAGATGAACACTGAGCTACGGCCAATTCATCCGTTAACAGGTTCAAACAAGCATGGCAAAAGTGCAATTTATAAACAGATCTCAGACTTAGTGAAATTAACACTTGTCTGGAATTTCAGATCAGGTAGCACACTTTGGAGCAAGAAAACTAGATGCTACAGGAACTTAACATGGCAAATCAAGGCATGGCATGGAGCTACTCAAAGATCTTAACAAAAGTCCCTTAGTGACCTTGAACCAAAAGGGATCATAAAATACAATTGCAAGCATGTGAACATGGCAAAAACATAATCAGGTCACAGACTTGGAGAAAAACTGGAACATGCAAATCAGATATCAAGTAGGCATGTTTACGAGCTCGATGCACTCACTACAGAGCATGTCATTACAATATAAGCATACACCCATCAATAATACACATTATACAAGCTAGACATGGCAAGAACAATAACATAGCATGCACGGATCAACTACAACATCCTCGGCAAAATCGCTAACAAGTAGACAATTTGCCCAGATTCACGAAATAGCAAAAGTAGAGCTCGATTGACTCAATCTAGGGTGCTCTATAATTGCAAACAAATACATGGATGGATAGAGCACTACAAGATTAACAAATCATCATTACTGATCATCCTCAAAAGAGGCACGGATCACTAGGAAACAACATGAACATATGGCATATTGATATAAACAGATCAAGGACTTAGTGGAATTGCTAAGTCCCTGAAATCAGCATTAACGAATGCTCCACTTTGCAAGCTTGTGCTAGTCACCACACAAATCACAAAAATACATGGACGGCACCTCCGGAAATATGACAAAGCATATAACAAAACATATGTAGAGCTCAGGGGCATATCATGCACACATTAATCATGGCAAAAATGACAAAAAGCTATTTGGAGCAGCAGATCTGACAATTATCTCAAATAACACTCTTACAACAGCATTTCGGGCATCAAGATGAACTCAAATGAAAATGATGCAATGAGATGAAATGATGTTCTCTCTGAGGTGAACATTTTGATATGCTATATGCCCAAAACGGATCTACGGATGCAAAGTTACGGCACGATGAACAAGGGCATTTGAATCTGGAAATCGGGGACTTAGAAGAAAAATATACCCTCCGGATATAGGGTTACTGTTCACCCGGATCCGGATCCAGATCGGGCGGTGTGCGGAAGCCTAGGTCGCCGGAAAACGCCGTTCAGCGGGGCGGGGATGGCGCCGGAGATGGAAGGGGCTGGCGGGCGTGGTCGCCGGAGATGGAACCGGCATGAGGAGGACGGGGCGACGGTGGTGGTCGCCGGATGCGGCGCCGGCGCGGACTGGAGGCGGCGGCCCGGTGCGGCAACCCGGGCGGCGGAGCTGGCCGGAGATGGCGGCGCGGTGGCTCCCGGTGGCCGGCCTCGGGGACGAGAGGCGGTGGGACGCGGGC
>NC_057806.1:262420582-262438933 GCF_018294505.1 Triticum aestivum | reverse complement strand
CGGGAGGGCCGATGATGGGCCCCGCGGGTCCTGGCGGCTAAGGCGGCAAAGCAGTCCCCCGCGGGAAAGGTGGCGGCGCGGTACTGGCTGGGGCGCGCGGCGGACGTGTCTGGCGGCCGGCGGACGTGTCCGGCTGCGTGGAGAAGCTAGATCTAGGGTTTCGGGAGGAGGATAACGAGAATTTCGGAGGGGGGTTTAAATAGGCATAGGAGGAGCTAGGAGAGTCCAAATGAGGTGCAGTTTTCGGCCACGCGATCGTGATCGAACGCTCTAGATGATGGAGAGGGTTTTGGTGGGTTTTGGGCCAAATTGGAAGGGTGTTGGGCTGCAACACACACGAGGCCTTTTCGGTCCCTCAGTTAACCGTTGGAGCATCAAACGAAGTCCAAATGGTACAAAACTTGACAGGCGGTCTACAGGTAGTAAACCAAGGCCACTTGGCAAGTCTCGGTCCAATCCGGAAATGTTTAACCCCCACACACGAAAGAAAGGTGGAAATGACCACTAGAGGAGAACGGAGCGCCGGAATGCAAAACGGACAACGGGGTAAATGCTCGGATGCATGAGACGAACACGTATGCAAATGCAATGCACATGATGACATGATATGAGATGCATGACAACGACAACAACACACGGAGACAAAAACCCGAACCCAAGAAAAATAAAATGACTTAACACCGGAAACGGCAAGAGTAGGATTACATATTAGGTAAATCATATCCGGGGTGTTACAAATGCTTATCTTGTGCTAACTTCCACGCGCAAATACACATCATGATGGATGATGTGTACATTTCCCATGCGCACAATTTATTTGGTTTGTGTCTCTTTTGTGTAGGTACCCATGAATACGTGTCAACCTCGCAATCCCACGAGTTGACAAAACGAGCTCTTGAGAGCAGTGATGACTTGGGATCACATGGATTGCCTTTTCCACCGCTCTCTTCATGCAAAGACTTCACATGGTTATGGATTATTGTCCATTACATATTCTATGCCCATCTTGCCATGTTCACTTTGCATGATATGCTCATTCCCATGCCTTTGCCATGCATTTGTGACCCATGCTTTGCATTACACATGATGATTGATTCTACTACTTGTATGTGTATTTGCAAGCTTGGTGGATATATCACTTGTTATTGCCATATTTGCTTTGTGCCCCATGCCTATGATTATACTATGATCTTGCTTTGTGTTCGTGCTTGTGATATGTCATTTGCATTGCCTATGCCTATTATTTGCTGACATGACACGATTGCCATGATTTCCTCTAGTATGTTGCATCTTCGCACTACTAGCTTGCATGATTTGATTACTATGCTTGCTTATGTTGCATCCCTAGTGATTCATACTTGCTCACTTCATGCGGTTGATGACAACCATCTACATGCTTTCCACATGATTATTATTGCTTCTTGTCATATCTCTCCATATGTTGCATCTCTCATGCTAGATGATTTGACATGTATTGAGTGCAACAATGCCCCTAATCTTGATAATGAGTTTGCCCCCATAGCATTCTCACATATATTTGGAGATTTTGACATATTTCTTGTGAACCATGCTTGTCTTACCTCTTTGCACGATATACCTAGTGCCATTAATATAGACATTATTGCATCATATTATTCATGCACTTGTGCTTCTAATGGTTATGTGCAAGAGAAGAGAACCATCATGATGGATGATGTGTTTATCTACCATGCGCAAACGTTCTTTGTTTTGTTGTGTGCATGTGTAGGATACTTGGACCTTGTGTCAACTTCCATGTCACGTGAGTTGACAATCCGAGCTCTTGAGAGCGAACCACCTCCTACCACGACAATTCTACATCGCACTTGCTTGTACTTCGGTGTTGTGATATCCTTCTCTTTTGAGAACCCCCAAACCATGAGACTTGGACCACTTGATTTCACACTTGTTAGAGATCTTTCTTCGACTTGTCATTTTCACCTTTCCATGCATCATGATATATATGCCTTGTGTGTTGCATCCAATTCTTGGATTACATGCTCCTATCACATGTTTGGTTGCAACAATGTCGTTTCTTCACATATGTCATGTCCCAATGATTGCTACATGCTTGCCTTGATTGCCTCACACATGATGAATACTCGCTCTTTCTATTGTGTTGAGTGCCATACTATCTTCACTACACCCTATGCACATTATGCTTGTATTGTCTTGCACTTGTCCCATGTGTTTAGACACCTTATTTTACTCGGTGCTGTGAATGATTCATATGCCTACCATAGACCTTTCATTGAGCAATTTGTGAATGCTTGCTATGAAATTGAGGTAGATGCTTCTTCTCTTGTCACACATATTTGCATCACTACCTCACATTCACATGCTAGTCCCCATGATTTCTTTTCTTGTGCTTGATTGATATGCTTACATGTCATGTCACACCGTATGCTTTGCATGATGACGACACTTGTTTGGTGAATCACCTCTTGAATGCTTGGTTTTGCACTAACGCTAACCACATTTGTTTTTCCAAGTGTTTGTTGTCTTTGCTCCTTTTGAAGGAATCCCAAGATGGTGCAACATTGGAGAGTGTCCACTTCAAGCTTCAAGATGACGAGAACTTGGTGATCGACCACTCCTACACGGCGACGCCATCTCCTCCCCATGGTGATTTGGATTTCGATCCATGGTCGAATCTTTCCCAAGGGAGGGGAGATGATGCGGAGCATCCTATGGACATCACCATGTCAAGAGTTCATTTGGTAAGTGACACGTGCGTCATCTACTTCACATACATAAAGGTGAATCCTCTCCTTTACACATGCTCACTTGACCCCTTCGAGGATGGTATACTACTTGACCCTCCATCGTGAATGCATAGGTATTGTCGGAGCATCAGGAATGTCGAGGAGGAGTGCGAGCGCCAAGGAACAACTACACCATCCGCGAGGCAAGTGTGGAAGAGAAGGAAGAAGAAGCCTGGAAAAGTTTTTGGAAAGCCCGGAACTTCCAGCCGCTGCCCGGAACTTCCGGCCCCGACACATTGAAGCCGTCCGAGAGTGTTCCAACTCTCTGGATAGCCCGGACCTTGGCCGGACATTCGCCCAGAACCTCCGGCACCCGGACCTTCCGGCCGTCCCCGGAACTTCTGGCCCTGCCTGCGCGCAGACACTCGGGCCGAAGCCCATGTACCCTTTCGCCCCTCATTTACCCCTTCATGGACCTAGACTATATATACTCCTCCACCTCCTCCTTTCTAGGGTTAGCGTTGGTTTAGCTCATTTGAGAGATAGAGCTATGCTCATCCATATCGGATCTACTCCACGAGAGAGACCGCTGCCTCTACGGAGAAGATCCCTTTGGATTCAAGACCTCCTTTTGGAGAAGAACTCAAGACCTCCCCACGGAGAAGACCGGCTACATATGTATCATCCCTAGTTGATTTTGTATCGTGTACTTTCCTTTGTGTTCATTGTTCTAGCGCATGTGTGATCATACTTGTTGGTTTGAGTGTTCTCTTGTGTTCCCCTCGTGATTTTCCCCTCGTTTCCCTCCTCGTGTTCTTCGCGTTTTTTGCGGGATCCGCTCCTTTCGTGAAAGATCAGCCTATAGGGTTCTACCCTACATCATGCGGTTAAGCCACCCCGCTGCTACTCCTCACGGATACAAGGGGGCCAAAGGATCAGAGCTGCCGCTGGCCAAAAAATTCATCCAAACTGCCGTGTTTTCGACCCGCCGTTTTCACTGTGGGTTCGTGGGCACGTCAGATGCACCTTTGCCTCCACTCGGAGTCATCTCCACAACCCGTCGTTACGGACAAACATTGAGCCGCCAGAAGCTCACCGGTGACCCGCCATAAACTGCCGCAGCAATTTCCGGGCCGGCCCAGCTGAGTTGGCTCTGCTCAAACCGCCGTGAGCGCCCGATGAGGACATCAATACCATTGTTACACCCACAACCCCTGCTGCTATGCATACTGGACCAATTACTAGAGTTTGCGCACGCCAATTGAATTATCAGGTACTTTCGTTTCTTGGTAACAATTCTAATGTTCATGAGAATATGATGCTGCCTAAATTGGATACATTTGTTTTGCTTACAGATGAAGGGCCTAGCTTGGACAAGAAAGATGAACCTTGGAGAAAGTCCAAGCATGGAGAAGATGACATGCGCAAGGGGATCAAGAATGGAGTTACAAGTGATGATTTCAAGACTTTGAAGCCACCATAAGGAGTGCATGAAGCCTTGGACGAAATATACAAGATGCCACTTCATAAATTTCGTCCAGAGGCTATTTTAGGTGCTGCGTCACCTTATTATTGGGGTAGGCCCTTGTATTTTTGAAATACTTAAGTGTAGGCTGTTTTTAGAGTCCGTATGTGTGGGGAAACAAGAGTTAGGGTTGGTTTCGGACCCCTCTTCCAAGGGCCACGAAATCCACCCTTCTTCCTCCATATATATATATATATACAGCCCTTAGGGCGTCATTTAGACTTTGGGTTTTGTTTAGATTAAAAGTTCGCCATAGCTGCAACTTCACGTACTTCGTTTGTGTCCAGCGACCAGACCAAGACGTCACAGAACCCCACCTGGATCAATAAAGCTTTCATCTTATATCTGCAATATCCATATTGCAATCTCAGTTTCTTGCTTGTTCTTCGTTTGCTCGCAGGAAACAGGCCCTCGTGGTTAGGTTGATCGTGCTCCGGCGTGGTCAATAACCCCTCGGAGTTGGTTTAGCGATTGCTAAGGCGCGACGTCCTCGCACATTCCTAGTCAGATCGTCAAAGTCGACTTCCTCTAAAACGATAGCCACCATCTCATCGAAAGACGAGTCACCTTTGCCCCTATCAAGTGGTATCAGATTTCCAGGTTGCTCGGTGAGATTTTATAGTTTTTCGTAGTTTAGGTCGAGTCTGTTCTTCATACCTATAGTCCACGAAAAAGCAAAGAACAAATAGGGTTTGGTCATCATATCCGAACCAATCTGAGCCTTTGCATAGTCTTTCTACAGTTTTGCTTTGTTGAATTTGCGGTTGCATCGTCATGTCGAGTTGCTGGTCTTAGCGTCTAGTCCCTTAGAGTTTTGAGTTCTGTTCACAGGTTGTCACGCCGCCGCCGCACCATCGTCATCATCATTATCATATACCACCACCCCACCATATACATCGCCGCTGCCATATACAACCACTAATCCGAGTCCACATATACCATCGCCATATACCACCACCAATCCGAGTCCAGATATACCATCGCCATATACAACCACCAGTCCGAGTTCCACTAGATTCATCTCCGCCACCAGTCCTAGTCCAAGTCCAGTATTTGTTGCTTTGTTTTCGAGTTCCAGATCACGCGATACTTCGAGTCGTGACCAAGTCGGACTCCCGAACTTCCGTGCTATCCGCAGCAGAAAAATAGTTCCAAACTCAAAAAAAACTAAGTCTGGAAAATTTTGGCTAGGCAGTTTTTAGACCATTTGTAGACTTTTTCAAAAAAATTGTTTCGGACCAAAAAATGAGCAAAAAAAGTGCAAAAAAGTGAAAAAATGAAAGAAAATCCAGAGAGTGCTCCTTCCTTGTTTACGTGTCGCGCCGTGATTTTGTTTGTGTTCTAGGCTCGCGTCTCTAGTACGGTCTAGCCTAGGGCCATCACAGTACCGTTGTTGAGCGTTTATTCAACTTTACATCGTGCGTTTGACACCACCTGGCAATCGCTCTATCCAATCTTTGAGAGTTTTGACAACGACGGTTGCCGATCACCACCTGATGCTGGGTAAGAACTGGTAAGAATTTGAGATTTGCTTGCCGGATTTGTGATACACCACCACCACCACGACCACTTCCTAGTAGTCTGTAGGATCATATTCTTGTCTGTTTCTATTGCTGCTAACCATGGCAGGATCACAAGCCAATGAGACAGATTGGGAGAACATGATGGACAAAGAGCTACATGATAAATTTCAGCAAATGATGAGTGGACAGGTGCAAGATGTGCTAAACAGATTTGAAGAGGCCATGGAGAAGATAGATGGCATGGAGAAGATGTTTGAAACAAAGCTCGATAACAAGTTTAATGAATTGCTCGCGCGTCTTCCACCACCACCACCGGCTGCACCTAACGCACCTCTACAACAACAACAACAACAACAACAACAACAACAACAACAACAACAACAATAACATCGCCTTCCAAATCAAGTGGGACGGGCACTGCGCATTCCCCTTGAGCCTGATCAAAATTCTGGTGCCGCTGTTGATGCTTCCGTAGCTCCTGCTGCTATTGCAGAGGTGGAGGACCATTGCGAGGATGAGGTTGATCAAAATCAGAACTACGTGCAACCACCAGCACCACCGCCACCAGGTCATCCTCATGCATATCATCGCAATGGTAGGGCTGCACAACCACCTCAGGTACGTGATCATGAACATCTCCCTAAACTAAAATTGATCATTCCACCATTTGAGGGTAGATATGTTCCTGATATATATCTTACTTGGGAGTTAGAAACTGAACAACGATTTACATGTTTACAATATCCCGAGGAGAGACGTGTTCCTGCTGCTGTTTGTGCTTTCACTAGCTTTGCATGTGTTTGGTGGTTTGAACATTGTAGATTATATCCTATTCCAGCTACTTGGGCTGCTTTGAAAACTGCTATGCGTACTCACTGGGTTCCACCATATTATCAACGTGAATTACTTCAAAAATTGCAGCGTTTAAGACAAGGAAAAAATTCTATAGAAGAATATTATCAGGAATTACAGACTGGCATGATTAGATGTGGTATTGTTGAGGAGAATGAAGCTATGCTTGCACGTTTTATGGGTGGATTAAATAGAGAGATTCAGACCATTCTAGAGTATAAGGAGTATACTAATATCACTCGTTCATTCCATCTTGCTTGTAAAGCTGAACGTGAAGTGCATGATCGACAGGCATTGGCACGAAGTAACTTTTCTACAGGTCGATCTTCATCATGGACACCACGTGCATCCTCTATTTCCACTGCACCAGCACCTCCATCAGGTGCCACCTCTAGCCGTGATACAAGAAAGCAAGCACAACTACCACTATCTACCAAGAGCACACCTGCTGGGCCTGCACAGAGTTCTTCTTCTTCCATGGCATCAACAGGGCACACAAGTGATATTATTTGTCGTCGTTGTAAGGGAAGAGGACATTTTGTGAGAGAATGCAAATCTCAGTGTGTGATGATTGTTACTAAGGATGGTGGGTATGAGTCCGCTAGTGACTATGATGAGGAGACTTTGGCTCTTATTACACATGAAGAGCACGGTGGAGAGGATTCTGATCATGAGACGCAATACATGGCTGTTGAAGATGCCGACATGTATGAATGTTTAGTTGCTCAACGTGTTTTGAGTGTGCAGGTTACACAAGCTGAGCAAAATCAGAGGCATAATTTGTTCCATACAAAGGGAGTTGTGAAGGAACGTTCTGTTCGCGTCATCATAGATGGAGGGAGCTGCAATAACTTGGCTAGCATGGAGATGGTGGAGAAGCTATCTCTCACCACAATACCACATCCACATCCTTACTACATCCAATGGTTCAACAACAGCGGCAAGGTTAAGGAAACATGTACTGTTCGTGTGCATTTTAATACCTCTACATATGCTGATTATGTTGATTGTGATGTGGTACCTATGCAAGCATGTTCCTTATTACTTGGTAGACCATGGCAATTTTATAAAACTTCTGTACACCATGGTAGAAACAATCAGTATACTCTTCTTCATAAGGATAAAAATATTACTTTGCTCCCAATGACTCCTGGTTCCATTTTGAAAGATGATACTAATAGAGATAATAAAGCAAAATAGGAGAAACATAAGAGTGAAAATCAGATTGTGGTAAAAGAATTTGAGCAACAAATGAAGCCTAATAATAAACCATCTAGTGTTGCTTTTGACATTAAATTGAAAAGTGCATGTTTACTTGCCACCAATTCTGATATTGATGCTCTAGATTTTAGGAAATATGTTTGCTATGCTTTTGTGTGCAAAGAGGCATTATTTTCATTCGGGTGCGTGCCTTCCTCTTTGCCTCCTGCTGTCACTAACATTTTGCAGGAGTTCACTGACGTCTTTCCACAAGACGTGCCACCGGGATTACCACTTATTAGAGGGATTGCGCATCAAATTGACTTAATTCCCGGTGCATCATTACCCAACCGTGCACCTTACTGTACCAATCCAGAGGAGACGAAGGAGATTATGCGTCAAGTACAAGAACTGCTCGACAAAGGTTATATACACGAATCCCTTAGTCCTTGTGCTGTTCCTATCATTTTAGTGCCGAAAAAGGATGGTACGTCACGTGTGTGCGTTGATTATAGAGGCATTAATAATATTACTATTCGTTATCATCATCCTATTCCTATGCTAGATGATATGCTTGATGAATTGAGTGGCTCTACAATATTCTCCAAAGTTGATTTGCGTAGTGGATACCATCAAATTCATATGAAATTGGGACATGAATGGAAAACAACATTTAAAACAAAGTTTGGATTATATGAGTGGTTAGTCATGCCTTTTGGGTTAACTAATGCACCTAGTACTTCCATGAGATTAATGAACGAAGTTTTACGTTCTTTCATTGGACAATTTGTGGTAGTTTACTTTGATGACATATTGATTTATAGCAAATCTTTGGAGGAACATTTGGAATATTTACATTTGTTTTTATTGCTCTACGTGATGGGCGTTTGTTTGGTAACCTTGGAAAGTGCACCTTTTGCACCGACCGAGTATCTTTTCTTGGCTATGTTGTTACTCCACAAGGAATTGAAGTTGATAAAGCCAAGACTGAAGCTATTGAGAGTTCGCCGCATCCCTAAACGGTCACACAAGTGAGGAGTTTCCTTGGCCTCGCTGGATTCTATAGGCGTTTTGTGAGAGATTTCAGCACCATTGCTGCACCTCTCAACGAGCTTACAAAGAAGGATGTGCCTTTTGTTTGGGGTACCGCACAGGAAGAAGCCTTCACAATATTGAAAGATAAGTTGACACATGCTCCTTTACTCCAACTTCCTGATTTTAATAAGACTTTTGAGCTTGAATGTGATGCTAGTGGAATTAGATTAGGAGGTGTGTTATTACAAGATGGCAAACCTGCTGCATACTTTTCTGAAAAATTGAGTGGGCCTAGTCTGAACTATTCTACTTATGTGCTCTTGTTCGGACCTTAGGAACATGGCAACATTATTTATGGCCGAAGGAATTTGTTATACATTCTGATCATGAATCTTTGAAACACATTAAAAGTCAAGCAAAACTGAACCGTAGACATGCTAAATGGATTGAATTCATTGAGACTTTCCCTTATGTCATTAAACACAAGAAGGGTAAAGAAAATGTTATTGCTGATGCATTGTCTCGTCATTATATTATGCTTTCATAACTTGACTTTAAAATATTTGGTTTGGAGACCATCAAAGATCAATATGTGCATGATGCTGAATTTAAAGATGTATTGCAGAATTGTAAGGAAGGGAGAACTTGGAACAAGTTCATTCTTAACGGTGGATTTGTGTTTCGTGCTAACAAGCTATGCATTCCAGCCAGCTCCGTTCATATTTTGTTGTTGCAGGAGGCGCATGGAGGAGGATTAATGGGACACTTTGGCGTCAAGAAGACGGAGGATATACTTTCTACACATTTCTTTTGGCCAAAGATGAGACGGGATGTTGAGCTTTTTGTTGCTCGCTGCACTACATGTCAAAAAGCTAAGTCACGACTCAATCCTCATGGTTTATATATGCCTTTGCATGTACCTAGTTTTCCTCGGGAGGATATATCTATGGACTTTGTTTTAGGTTTACCTCAAACAAAGAAGGGGAGGGATAGCATATTTGTTGTCGTGGATAGGTTCTCGAAAATGGCACACTGTATACCATGTCATAAAAGCGATGATGTTGTTAATGTTGCTGATTTGTTCTTTCGTGAAATTATTCGCTTGCATGGTGTGCCAAATACTATTGTTTCAGATCGTGATACTAAATTTCTTAGCCACTTTTGTAGATGTTTATGGGCTAAGTTGGGGACTAAACTGCTTTTTAGTACTACTTGTCACCCCCAAACTGATGGACAAACTGAAGTAGTCAATAGAACATTGTCTACTATGCTTACGGCTGTTTTGAAGAATAACAAGAAAATGTGGGAAGAATGCTTGCCTCATATTGAATTTGCTTATAATTGTTCATTGCATTCTACTACTAAGATGTGCCCTTTTGAAATCGTGTATGGTTTCCTACCTCGTGCACCTATTGATTTGTTGCCTCTTCCATCTTCGTAGAAGGTTAATTTTGATGCTAAAGAACGTGCTGAATTGATTTTAAAGATGCATGAGTTAACTAAGGAAAACAGTGAGCATACGAATGCTAAATATAAACTCGCTGGAGATAAGGGTAGAAAACATGTTGTGTTTGCACCTAGAGATCTTGTTTTGTTACATTTGCGTAAGGATAGATTTCCTAATTTGCGCAAATCAAAGCTAATGCCACGTGCTGATGGTCCTTTTAAGGTGTTAGAGAAAATAAATAATAATGCATGTAAACTTGAGATGTTTGCAGATTTTGGGGTTAGTCCCACTTTAAACATTGCAGATTTGAAGCCTTATTTGGGTGAGGACGATGAACTTTCGTCGAGGACGACTTCATTTCAAGAAGGGGATGATGATGAGGACATCAATACCATTGTTACACCCAGAACCCCTGCTGCTATACACACTGGACCAATCACTAGAGCTCGCGCACGCCAATTGAATTATCAGGTACTTTTGTTTCTTGGTAACGATTCTAATGTTCATGAGAATATGATGCTGCCTAAATTGGATACATTTGTTTTGCTTACAAATGAAGGGCCTAGCTTGGACAAGAAAGACGAACCTTGGAGCATGTTCAAGCATGGAGAAGATGGCATGCCCAAGGGGATCAAGAACGGAGTTACAAGTGATGATTTCAGGACTTTGAAGCCACCATAAGTAGTGCATGAAGCCTTGGACGAAATATACAAGATGCCACTTCATAAATTTCGTCCAGAGGCTATTTTAGGTGTTGCGTCACCTTATTACTCGGCCAGTTCCATGTACTTTCGAAATACTTAAGTATAGGCTGTTTTTGGAGTCCGTATGTGTGGGGAAACAAGAGTTAGGGTTGGTTTCAGACCCCTCCTCCAAGGGCCATGATGTCCCCCCCCCTCTTCCTCTATATATACCGCCCTTAGGGCGTCGTTTAGACTTTGGGTTTTGTTTAGATTAAAAGTTTGCCATATCTGCAGCTTCACGTACTTCGTTTATGTCCAGCGAACAGACCAAGACGTCACAGAACCCCACCTTGATCAATAAAGCTTTCATCTTATATTCGCAATATCCAGATTGCAATCTCAGTTTCTTGCTTCATTTGCTCACAGGAAACAGGCCCTTGTCGTTAGTTTGATTGTGCTCCGGCGTGGTCAATAACCCCTCGGAGTTGGTTTAGCGATTGCTAAGGCGCGACGGCCTCGCACGTTCGTAATTGGATCGTCAAAGTCGACTTCCTCTAAAACTATAGCCACCATCTCATCGAAAGACGGGACACCTTTGCCTACAATTTTTTTTGCTCCGCATCAATTTTTTTTTGAGTTTGGAACTATTTTTCTTCTGTGGATGGCTCAAAAGTTGGGGAGTATAACTCTATCACGACTCAGAGTATCGCGTGATCTGGAAATCGAAAACAAAGCAACAATTATTGTACTCGGACTGGTGGAGGAGATGAATCTGGTGGAATCTCGGACTGGTGGCGGCGATGAATCTGGTGGAAATCGGACTGGTGGCGAATATATGTTGCAGGTGGACATGGATTGGCATGATGGCGGCGGATATGTGGTGGCGTATATGGACTCCGTCTTTTCATTCGGAGAAGCTGTCGAAGCGATAGATTGGTGGTGAATATGTGGTGATGAATATGACAGCGATGATGAAGTTGGTGTGGTGGTGGTATATGGCAGCAGCGATGATGATGATGCGGTGGTGATATATGCAGCGGCGACGCGACAACCTGTGAACAGAACTCGAAACTCTAAAGGACTAGACGCTAAGACCAGCAACTTGACACGACCATGCAATCACAAATTCAACAAAGCAAATACAGAAAACATTATGCAAAGGCTCATATTGGTTTGGATAGGATGAACTAACCCTAATATTTTTTTGGCTTTTTCGTGGACTATAGGTACGAAGAACAGACTCGATCTAAACTACGAAAAACTGTAAAATATCACCGAGCAACCTGGAAATCTGATACCACTTGATAGAGGCGAAGGTTTCCCGATGTTTCGATGAGATGGTGGCTATCGTTTTCTGAGGGAGTCGACCTTGACGATCCGACTACGAACGTGCGAGACGTCGCGCCTTAGCAATCGCTGAACCAACTTCCGAGGGGTTATTGACCACACCGGAGCATGATCAACCAGACCACGAGGGTCTGTTTCCTGCGATCAAACGAAGAACAAGCAAGAAACTGAGATTGCGATTTGTATATTGCGAATATAAGATGAAAACGTTATCGATCAAGGTGGGGTTCTGTGACGCCTTGGTCTGCTCGTTGAACACAAACGAAGTACGCGAAGTTGCAGCTATGCCAAACTTTTAATCTAAACAAAACCCAAAGTCTAAACGATGCCCTAAGGGTTGTATATATGCAGGAAGAGGGGGTAATTTCATGGCCCTTGGAGGAGGGGTCCGAAACCAACCCTAACTCCTGTTGCCCCACACATACGGACTCGAAAAACAGCCTATACTTAAGTATTTCGAAAATACATGGGCCTGCCCAATAATAAGGTGACGCAGCACCTAAAATAGCCTCTGGACGAAGTTTATGAAGTGGCATCTTGTATATTTCGTTCAAGGCTTCATGTACTCCTTATGGTGGCTACAAAGTCCTGAAATCATCACTTGTAACTCCGTTCTTGATCCCCTTGCGCATGCCATCATCTCCATGCTTGAACTTGCTCCAAGGTACATCTTTCTTCTCCAAGCTAGGCCCTTCATTTGTACGCAAAACAAATGTATCCAATTTAGGCAGCATCATATTCTCATGAACATTAGAATCATTACCAAGAAACGAAAGTACCTGATAATTCAATTGGCATGCGCGAGCTCTAGTAATTGGTACAGTATGTATAGCAGCAGGGGCTGTGGGTGTAACAATGGTATTGATGTCCTCATCACCGTGGTTCTGCAGGTCCCGGCGCGTCTACTATTGATGGATTACCCCGGGCGCTGCGGCCGCCTCCAATTTATCAAGTAACCGCAGTTTCGCCTCGCCTGACTTCTGAACCATCTTGTAAAATATCACCGAGCAGTACCTCGGGCTGCAAGTCCCCACGTCCAAACCGGCCATCTTGAGCCGCCAGGACCTCACTGATGAGTTGCCGGCGTGCCTTGTTCAACCACCATGAGTCGCCACGAGCTTCACACCAAGCCGCCGACCAGCGCATTGAGCCAGCCCCGGTATGCCATCTTTGTCGCTTTGCCCGCTTCCACATCGCCGACGCCATTGCAACCCCGCTACCTCTGTGAGCCACCTGTTTTTCGCCAACTCGAATCTGTGTTTTTTCGCTCTAAGCTGCCTGTTGCCGCTGCTGAGCCAACCGGCCACCTCCAAGCTGTCATCCTCACCGCACCGCTCGGACTACCGGCCGCCTCCGCATTGCGCCATCGCTATGAGTCGCCTCGGAGCAACCGTTGCACCTCTGCCTTGCTGAGAGCCGCCGTCACCTTTGCCGGACTCAATTGAACCGGCGCTTCGTGTCAGTCTGAGCCGCCATCGCCAGGGCTGGCCCCGCCCTTTGTTGCCGTTGCCATCGCCCCCGTGTCCGAGCCGCCGAAACCCGCCGTGATAGGCTGCTGTACTTCAACGACGGCCGACGACCGTAGCTTTGCCTTGCTGGGGGTGTCCTTGAGCTGCTCTTTCCTCGGTCTCACCCACCTCTTGAGTCGCTATCGCCGGCTCACCCGCAGCCCCTAGCCCATCTATGCTTCTGCTGCTAAAGTCGTCACCACAGTCTCAATCAGCCGAATCACGAGCGTCCCTCTGCCGCGGTCTCCGCCTTTGCCGCGATCCGGCACATCCGTCTCCGCTTTCGCCTCCGCTTGGCCTCACTGAGAGCCACCGTCCATGAACCGCCACCCTCGTCAACCTGTCTGTATCAGCCGCGGTAAACCGGATCATCCGCGCTCAAACCGCCGCATTCGTGCTCAAACCCAACTATTCCGTGCGTGCATTGGCTGGGTCGCCGTCTCCGCCAAGCTGTCGCTTTAAGCCGCCACTTGTGTCAGCTGTCATTGTGGCTCTGCCTCGGCCCTCTCCGCATTGAGATTTTCCTCGACAGCCGCTGCCGTCCGAGGGTCATTGCTGGCTTGTCCTTCCACTTGACCATGTTGTGTAGCCACGCCAAGCCTTGCATTCTGAGTCACCTTCGTTGGTGTGGCCTCAAGCCGCCATTGGCCGGCCAAGTCGCTGTTCGCCTTCAATTACCTCTGGGTCGTCGCGCCTCGACGGCTGAATCGGCCGTTATGCTCCGACTCACCACTGCCTTGAGAAAGTACTTCCGAAGATGCACCCGCTGGTGTTTTGCTATTACCAACCCGTGCGTTGAGCCGTTTAATTTCCACTGAGCCGCCGTACTTTCGATTCACCGGCCTGGGCCCTGCCATCGCCTGCTGCACCTGTGAGCCGGGACGCCCGTGCAAGGCCGGCCTCGTCCCCACGGCCACGAGTCGCTGTCTTCAAAGCCTTCGTCTCCGACCCCGATGTTTCAATCAACCCGTCGTCACAGCAATGGGAGAGCCGCCACCCGCGTCAACCCGCCGACGACCCCTGCGTTGGCTCCGTCCTACCTCAACCGCCCTCGCGGCCCTGAGTCGCTGCCAAAGAGCGTAACGCCCTCGATGCGGCTATAGCTCCCACGTGTCGAGGCACGACTTAGAGACATAACCGCATTGAAAGCAATGTCGCAAATTAGGCAATCTTCACAACATCCCATGTAATAAAGATAATAAAAGGGGAGATACATAGTTGGCTTACACTCGCCACGTCAATCAAAGTACATAAATAGCATTACAACATTCAAACACTCATGGCCCGACTACGGCGCCAAAATAAAAGAACAACCCAACATGCGACATTGTCCCGATCACCCCAACTGGGCACCACTACTGATCATCAGGGAAAGACACATAGTATCGGCGTGAGTCCTCGTTGAACTCCCACTTGAGCTCAAGTGTGTCATCTGGAGCGGAATCATCAGGACCTGCATCTGGTTTGGAAGTAATCTGTGAGCCACAGGGACTCAGCAATCTCGCACCCTCGCGATCAAGACTATTTAAGCTTAATAGGTAAGGCAAGGAAAATATGTGGAGCTGCAGCAAGCGACTAGCATATATGGTGGCTATCCTGTTCGCAAAAGAGAGCGAGAAGAGGAGGCAAAGTGCGAGCGAGTAACTAGAGGGCATCCTGCGGCAAGCATTACTCCAACACCGTGTTCACTTCCCGGACTCCGCCGAGAAGAGACCATCATGGTAACTCACACAGTTGATTCATTTTAATTAAGTTAAGATTCAAGTTATCTACAACCGGACATTAACAAATTCCCATCTTCCCATAACCGCGGGCAAGGCTTTCAAAAGTTCAAATCCCTGCAGGGGAGTCCCAACTTAGCCCATGACAAGCTCTCACGGTCAACGAAGGAATAGACCTCCTCCCGAGACGTTCCGATCAGACTCGGTATCCCGGTTCTTCAAGACACTTCGACAAGTTAAAACAAATCCAGCAACACCGCCCGAATGTGCCGACAAATCCCGATAGGAGCTACACATATCTCTTTCTCAGGGCACACTCAGATTGTCCTAGGTACGGGTAGGCCAGCCCAAAGTTGCCCCTGGTGGCCACCGGCAGCTGACAGGTGGACCAACACTCAGAGGAGCACTGGCCCGGGGGGTTTAAAATAAGATGACCCTCGGGCTCCGGAAACCCAAGGGAAAAAGAGGCTAGGTGGCAAATGGTAAAACCAAGGTTGGGCATTGCTGGAAAAGCTTTAATCAAGGCGAACTATCAAGGGGTTTCCATTATAACCCAACCGCGTAAGGAACGCAAAATCCGGGAACATAACACCGATATGACGGAAACTAGGCCGGCAAGAATGGAACAAAACTCTAGGCGAGAGGCCGATCCTTCCACCCATTACCAAGTATATAGATCCATTAAGATAACATGGCAATATAATGATATCCCCACAAGTAAATAATGTTCCAACAAGGAACGGTCTCCAATCTTCACCTGCAACTAGCAACGCTATAAGAGGGGCTGAGCAAAGCGGTAACATAGCCAATCAACGGTTTGCTAGGAGATAGTGGGTTAGAGGTTTGACATGGAAAATAGGGCGGCATGATAAGCAAGTGGTAGGCATCGTAGCATAGGACTAGCAAAAGAGCGAGCATCTAGCAAAGCAAAGATAGTAGTGATTTCGAGGGTATGATCATCTTGCCTGCAAAGTTGTCAGAGTTGACTGGATCCTCGAAAGCAAACTCAACGGGCTCCTCATTAGCGAACTCGTCTCCCGGCTCTACCCAAACAAGACAAATAAGCAACAAGGACAAAATCAACCACGTGCAAAGCTCAAACAATATGATGCAAAGATGGTATGCTATGCGGGATGCAATATGTGATGCATATGCAAGATTTGACAAGAAATGAATGAACCTGGCCTCAACTTGGAAATCCAAGTGTGCCACTGGAAAGATGAGAGTAAATCGCTTGAAAATGATATAAAGATCACCGGAATCGAAGTTACGGTTTGGAAATGGCAAGCAATTCAAATATGGCCACGTTCTGCAATTTACAGCAAGTAGCCATCTAAATGCAACAAGATGAACATGCTACAGCACTCAAACATGGCTTCAAAATACATGGCAGGGATCCATTCATGATGCTTAACAAAACACTAGCACTGAGCTACGGCCAATTCATCCATGAACAGGTTCAAACAAGCATGGCAAAAATGCATTTGGTAAACAGATTTCAGACTTGGTGAAATTAACACTTGTCTGGAATTTCAGATCAGATAGCACTCTTTGTAGCATGAAAACTATATGCTACAGGACCTGAACATGGCAAAGTAAAGCATGGCATGGAGCTACTCAAAGATCTTAACAAAAGTTCCTTAGTTACCTTGAGCCAAAAGGGATCAGAAAATACATTTGCAAGCATGTGAACATGGCAAAAACATAATCAGTTCTCAGACTTAGTGAAAACTGGAGCATGCTGAAACAGATATCAAGTAGGCATGTTTACGAGCTCGATGCACTCACTACCGAGCATGTCATGACAATATAAGCATACACCCATCAAGAATACACATTATACAAGCTAGACATGGCAAGAACAATAACATAGTATGCACGGATCAACTACAACATCCTCGGCAAAATCGCTAACAAGTAGACAATCTGCCCAGATTCACGAAACGGCAAAAGTTGAGCTCGATTGACTCAATCTAGGTTGATCCATAATTGCAAAAAAAGACATGGATGGATAGAGCACTACAAGATTAACAAAACATCCTTACTGATCATCCTCAAAAGAGGCACGGATCACTAGGAAACAACATGAACATATGGCAATATGAGATAAATAGCCCAAGGACTTATTGGAAATGCTAAGTCCCTGAAATCAGCATTAACGAATGCTCCACTTTGCAAACTTGTGCTAGTCACCACACACATCACAAAAATACATGGGTTGCACCTCTGGATAGATGGCAAAACATATAACAAAACTCATGGCAAAAATGACAAATATCTAATTGGAGCAGCAGATCTGACAATTATCTCAAATAGCATACTTCTAACAGCATTTCGGGCATCAAGATGAAATGAAATGAAAATGATGCAATGAGATGAAATGATGTGCTCTCTGAGACGAACATTTTGATATGCTATATGTCCAAAACGGAGCTACGGATGCAAAGTTATGGCATGCCAAAGTATGCAAAAAAGTTATCAGGGATTAGGGTTAGGGTCAACCGATCCAGATCTGGAGTTTGTCTGCACGCGAACCGAGGCGCTCCGGTGAGCTTGAACCGGCTCCGGCGAGCAAGAATAAAACGGCGGGGAGGCGAGGGAGAGGCGGATCCGGCCTCTCCCGACCGGATCTGGAGGCGAGCGGCGAGGGACGAGGCGGCGGTGGCCGGAGAGCAACTCCGGCAAGGCGGCGCGGTGGTGCGGCGACCTCGGGGAAGCTCGTCAGCGCAGGCTCGCGGCGGCCGGGGTCGAAGCAGGCGGAGGCGCGCGGCAGAGACGAGGGAGCTG